>NW_025721343.1:0-107572 GCF_922984935.1 Meles meles
ATTGTTTTACAATGGTTGAAAATGCTGCTGTAAATATCACGGTGCTTATACCCCACTGAATGTGCATTTTTGTGCCCTTTAGGGAAATAACTAGGAGGACAATTGCTGGATCCTACTGTTGTTCAGTTCTTAGCTTTTGGAGGACAGACTGTATTCTTTCCAAGAGTGGCTGCAACAACATGCAGGCCCACCAACAATGTAGGAGGGTCCCGGTTTTGGGTTTTGTTTTTTTTTTTTTTTTAGATTTTATTTATTTATTTGACAGAGGTCACAAGTAGGCAGAGAGGCAGGCAGAGAGAGAGGACGAAGCAGACTCCCCGCTGAGCAGAGAGCCCAATGCGGGGCTCGATCTCAGGACCCTGAGACCATGACCTGAGCCGAAGGCAGTGGCTTAACCCACTGAGCCACACAGGTGCCCCCGAGGGTTCCACTTTAAACAGAACATTCCCTGCCAGCAATTTCCTAAGGAGGAAATATAAAACCTGTGGGAAACCCTGACTCACTGAGCATCAGGAAAGCAGCCACAGAAATTCAGCCCAGGGTTCCTGACACCAAGTCCCTTGAAGCCAACAGAGTGCCTTTATCCAGGGAAATTCCCAAAGACTCTCCTTCTGACTTCACTACCCATGAAACTGCAGAGAAAATACAGCATGTCCAACCATATATAGCCGTTTGAGTGAACCTAGGAAGACAAGCATCCCTTTTAAATTGTCCAAGACTCCTTGGAATCATTTTGAATTTTCCCTCTGCCCTCATTGGAACTCTTTGGATTCAAAGACGAATCCATTAGGATACATCACCTTGGACAAAGAAGAAGCCATCATCCAAGTCTCTATCTGACCACAAACAGCCACCTCACTCTAGATGCCAGCCGTTCCACCAGAGTCTAGGCCCAGTGGAGTAAACACTGTTCGGTGAAGGAATACTTTCTATGTTCAAAAGGCACACCAAGTCAATCTCACCTTCCCTTTCGAATCCAAGGGATTTCCTAGGAAAGAGATGTTCCAAATACCTTTGTAAGCCAGAAATAAACAGAAAATGAGATCCCTGCCAGGTGCTCCCTGCAGAGAAACTCAGGAGCTCTGGCACCCACACGAGATTGCTTACAGCTGGTTCAGGGTGCCATTTGTGAGCTCCACTGGAGACAAGAGAAAAGCCCAGGAAATTTGGGGTGAAAGGGAATTTTTACCTGCCATCCTGGCATGGATGTGACATTGCCACCCACAGGCCTGCTGTTTTCTCTGAACACTGACGTCCTGGGACAAGCTGCATGACTGACTCAGACGCTGACTTCCAAACTTCAGGTCTCATGGAGCCAGAGTGAAGAAGGGTTGTCAGGTGCAGATAAGCAGGCGTCTCCCACCTAAAGCCTGCACATCTGCTCTGATTCCTGGGAGAAGGAGAGACACAGGCTTGTTTCTTAACTGGTCATTCACTTCCCTCTCAAGCTGGTCAATGCCCTTGTCCTTTTTGGAGAAACAAACATACTTTTCCAAACAAACACTCAGCTCCTCGGTTCCAAATGCACCATGAGTCGGGTTTGGTTCCCCTGGCTCCAGAGCCCAACTGGGAGGACCCTCCTGAACCATCCTGACAGCACATTACCAGCAAACCTGGGGAAAGAGGGCACAATGCTGAGTGGGGGACAGGCTCCATCAATTCTTACCACCACCCTTGAGCCTGGAGAAACAGAGACTATACAGCTCACCACTCCATCCTGTAAAAATAAGCTGTAGTGCCTCACGTTTCAGGGTCTCTCACCGGGCACCTCCGCCCTGCCTTCAGAGCCAGCAAGCTGCACTGACTCCTCTTCAGGTGTGTTTCCCATGGCAGCTCGCCGCTGCCTCCAGTGGTGGCAAGCAGCATCGCCATGCCTTCCAGGGTATCTCACACCACGGCTCACCACTCCCTCCAGTGGAGTGAACTGGCACTGCCGGGCCTTCCATAGACTCATTTTTTTTTTTATTTGTTTATTTACAGCATAACAGTGTTCATTGTTTTGGCATCACACCCAGTGCTCCATGCAGTACGTGCCCTCCCTATTAACCACCACCTGATTCCTCAAACTCCCACCCCACCCTGCCCCTCCAAAACCCTCTGGTTGTTTTTCAGAGTCCATAGTCTCTCATGGTTCATCTCCCCTTCCAGTTTCTCTCAACTCCCTCTCCTCTCCATCTCCCTATGTCCTCCGTGTTATTTGCTATGCTCCACAAATAAGGGAGACCATATGATACATGACTCTCTCTCTGCTTGACTTATTTCGCTCAGCATAATTTCTTCCAGTCCCGTCCATGTTGCTACAAAAGTTGGGTATTCATCCTTTCTGATGGAGGCATAATACTCCATTGCGTATATGGACCACATCTTCCTTATCCATTCATCCGTTGAAGGGCATCTTGGTTCTTTCCACAGTTTGGTGAGCATAGCCATTGCTACAATAAGCATTGGGGTACAGATGGCTCTTCTTTTCACTACATCTGTATCTTTGGGGTAAATACCCAGCAGTGCAATTGCAGGGTCATAGGGAAGCTCTATTCTTAATTTCTGGAGGAATCTCCACACTGTTCTCCAAAGTGGCTGCACCAACTTGCATTCCCACCAACAGTGTAAGAGGGTTCCCCTTTCTCCACATCCTCTCCAACACACGTTGTTTCCTGTCTTGCTCATTTTGGCCATTCTAACTGGTGTCAGGTGGTATCTCAATGTGGTTTTCATTTGAATCTCCCTGATGGCTAGTGATGATGAACATTTTTTCATGTGTCTGATAGCCATTTGTATGTCTTCGTTGGAGAAGTGTCTGTTCATATCTTCTGCCCATTTTTGGATATGATTCTCTGTTTTGTGTGTGTTGAGTTTGAGAAGTTCTTTATAGATCCTGGATATCAACCTTTTGTCTGTACTGTCATTTGCAAATATCTTCTCCCATTCCGTGGGTTGCCTTTTTGTTTGGTGGACTGTTTCCTTTGCTGTGCAGAAGCTTTTGATCTTGATGAAGTGCCAAAAGTTTATTTTCGCTTTTGTTTCCTTGGCCTTTGGAGACATATCTTGAAAGAAGTTGCTGTGGCTGATATCGAAGAGGTTACTGCCTATGTTCTCCTCTAGGATTCTGATGGATTCCTGTCTCATGATGAGGTCTTTTATCCATTTCGAGTGTAAGAGAATGGTTGAGTTTCATTATTCTACATATAGCTGTCCAGTTTTCCCAGCACCATTGATTGAAGAGACTGTCTTTTTTTCCATTGAATATTTTTTCCTGTTTTGTCGAACATTATTTCACCGTGGAGTTGAGGGTCCATATCTGGGCTCTCCACTCTGTTCCACTGGTCTATGTGTCTGTTTTTATGCCAGGGCCACGCTGTCTTGGTGATCGCAGCTTTGTAGTAAAGCTTAAAATCGGGTAACGTGATGCCGCCAGTTTTGTTTTTGTTTTTCAACATTGCCTTAGCAATTCGGGGTCTCTTCTGATTCCATACAAATTTTAGGATTATTGGCTCCAGCTCTTTGAAAACTACCGGTGGAATTTTGATCGGAATGGCATTAAAAGCATAGATAGCTCTAGGCAGTATAAACATTTTAACAATGTTTATTCTTCCAATCCAAGAGCATGGAATTGTCTTCCATCTTTTTGGGTCTTCTTCAATTTCTTTCATGAGTGTTCTGTAGTTCCTCGAGTACAGATCCTTTACCTCTTTGGTTAGGTTTATTCCCAGGTATCTTATGGTTCTTGGTGCTATAGTAAATGGAATCGATTCTCTAATTTCCCTTTCTGTATTTTCACTGTTAGTGTATAAGAAAGCCACTGATTTCTGTACATTGACTTTGTATCCTGCCACGTTACTGAATTGCTGTATGAGTCTAGTAGTTTGGGGGTGGAGTCTTTGGGGTTTTCCATATAAAAAATCATGTCATCTGCGAAGAGAGAGAGTTTGACTTCTTCCTTGCCAATTTGGATACCTTTTATTTCTCTTTGTTGTCTGATTGCCGTTGCTAGGACTTCTAATACTATGTTGAACAAGAGTGGTGAGAGTGGGCATCCAAGCCCATTAGAATAACGTCAGACCTTTTCACAGAGACCTGGCAAGCCAGGAAGGGCTGGCAAAATATATTCAGAGTACTAAATGAGAAGAACATGCAACCAAGAATACTCTATCCGGCAAGACTGACATTTAAAATGGATGGAGAGATAAAGAGTTTCCAAGACCAGCAAGGCTTAAAAGACTATGCAACCAGCAAGCCGACACTGCAGGAAATATTAAGGGGGGGGGTCCTATAAAAGAGAAAAAATCCCAAGAATATCATTGAACAGAAATATAGAAACAATCTACAGACAGAAAGACTTCAAAGGCAACATGACATGAATCAAAACCTATCTCTCAATAACCACTCTCAATGTGAATGGCCTAAATGCGCCCATAAAACGACACAGGGTTGCAGATTGGATAAAACGACAGGACCCATCCATATGTTGTCTACAAGAGACCCATTTTGAACCTAAGGATACACCCAGACTGAAAGTGAACGGATGGAGAAGCATCTTTCATGCCAATGGGCCTCAAAAGAAGGCCGGGGTAGCGATTTTCATATCAGATAAATTAGATTTTAAACTAAAGACTGTAGTCAGAGATACAGAAGGACACTCCATAATTCTTAAAGGGACTATCCGCCAAGATGATCTAACAATTGTGAATATCTATGCCCCCAATATGGGAGCACCCAATTCCATAAGAAAACTATTAATCAAGATAAAGAGTCATATTGATATGAATACAATAATAGTAGGAGATCTTCATACGCCTCTCTCAGAAATAGACAGATCATCGAAGCAGAAAATTAAAAAAGAAATAAGAGCATTGAATGAAACATTGGACCAGATGGACCTCATAGACATATACAGAACATTCCACCCTAAAACAACAGAATACTCATTCTTCTCAAGTGCACATGGAACCTTCTCCAGAATAGACCACATACTGCGTCACAAGGATTGAGGATGCCTGATACTCATGCTGGGAATCTGCCTGCCACGCAGGGCACCGCTGTGCTGTTTGGAGCTGCGCTGAACCCTCAGAGCTGGAGAAACTTCCATGCACCCCTGAAGTCACCCCCAGGTTATGCGAACGTCTGGACACACACCTAGAGGCTAAGGCCCCGTCTGACACCCGAGCTCAACTCAGCGCACCAGGGCACCTGCCTCTGCACTGGCATATCAGGTCTACCATGGCCCTAGGCCTTAACCCTATCCCTAATTTTGGTTTTCAGGTATCATCCCCAAGAGTCCTGACCCCAAGACCCCAAGATTAAAGAATCCTGAGTGACACCTCAGGACTCTGTCCACCATGCAGGAGGAAACCATGCTGTTTGGAGCTGTGTCGAATCCTCAGAGCGGGAGAAACCTGCACGGTTCACCCGAGGCTATCCCCCACCCTCTGCGCACTATTGGGCCACAAATGTGGAGGCTGGCACTCAGCCTGCCTACCACCCAGGAGGAAACCGTGCCATTTGAAACTGAGTAGAACACTCAGAGTGGGAGAAACTGCATGCCTCCCTGAGCACAACCCCCTCCTTCAGCGGTCCCCTGACCACAAACCTGGACCCTCTCATGCCACCGGACCTCTGCCCTCAATTCATCCCCCTGGGATCCCTTCTCAGTGCCAGCAAATTGGGCCTGCCATGCCCCTGACCCTAACCTTAAGCCTAGGTTGCATTTTCAGTCTTCATCCCCAGAGGCTGGTCCCCCAATTCCTCCATATTTGGACCCCTGAGCCACAACCCAGTGCTCTGTCTGCCACCCGGGAGGAAACCGTTCTGTTTGGAGCTGCACAGAACCATCGGAATGGGAGAAATCTTCATGCTCCCTGAAGCCACCTCCACCTTCGGCCACCCCCCAGGCACAAACCCAGATCGTAATGCACCACCTGACCATGGCCCTCAACTCAGTACCCCAGACATCTAGCCTCGGCACCAGCAGATCAGGCCAGCCATGCCCCTGTGCTCTTTTCCAAGCCCTAGGTTGTGTTTTCAGTCTTCTGTCCTCTGATGATTGACACCAAAGCTCCGCTGATGGGTTACACCTGAACTATACCAGAATATTTCTTGGCCCCCTGAGGCTATCCCACTTTCAGCACCCCCCGTTCACACCTGGATCTTAACACTCACACTGACCCACGTCCTCAACTCTGCTCCCCAGGTCACTCCTCTCAGGGTGGCCTATTGAGACTGACATGACCCTCAGCCCTAACCAAAACTTAGGTACATTTTCTGTCTTGTGTCCCAAGAATACAGGTACCAAAGCCCCACATATGTGGGACCCCTGAGAAATGCCAGAGGACTCTGTCTTCAACCCAGAAGGAAACAGTAGAATTGGAACTCTGCCAAGGACTGAGAGCAGGAGAAATCTGCCTTTCCCCCCATGGCCACCAACCCGGAGCCTGACTCAGACTGACCCATGTTCTCTACTCAGTCCCCGTGAGAGCTCTGCACAGCACCAGCAAATCAGGCCTGTCATGTTGCTGGGACCTAGCCCCAACCCTAGGTTGGGGTTTCATGCTCTGTCCCCAGAGGACTGGCACCCAAGTCCCACGGATGGGGACCCCTGAGCAATATTTGAGATCTCTGCCTGCCACCCAGAAGGAAACCATACCATTTGGGACTCTGCAAAGGATTCTGAGCAGGAGAAATCTGCCACGCACCACTGAGTTCACCCAGAGTCAGCAGCTGGACACAAACCTGAACCTGACACTTACTCTATCCATCCCTCTGTACTCAGCCCTCTGGATAGCTTGCCACACCACCATCAGATTGGGCCTGCCATGCTCCTAACCCCTAACTGAAGCTTAGTTTGTGTTCTGAGCATTCAATTCCTAGGGGTCTGGCTCCCTACCCCACGGACTGGGGTCACCTTAGCCATACCACAGGACTCATCCTAACAGACAGGAGGAAAGCGTGCCATGTAGACCTCTAGAAAGTATTCAAAGCAGGATTAAAATGCCTGCCCATCTGAGCCTATACCAGCAAACCCCCAATTTCAGTGGCCTCTAGGTCACAAACCCTGTGCCTGACCAGAAACAGAACACTCATCCTTAATTCCAGCCTCTAGGAACCACACACACTGTCAGCTGTTTGGGCCTGCAATGTCCTTCGGCCCTAACTCTATCCCTAGCTTGGGTTCTCATGTCTCCGTCCCCTAAGGGTGGGCTCCAAAGCCCTAGGATTTGGGGATGCCTGAGCAATACCACAGGACTCAGCCTCACACCCAGATGGAAATCTTTCCATAATGGACTCCAGTAAGTATATAGGTCAGTATAAATATGAAGGCCCATCTGGTTCCATCGTCGTGGCTCGTTTTCCGGGTGGCCGCGACATGCCCCGAGCGAGAAAGGGCCCTGCTCCACGCGGAACTGGGCGCTGACCAGGGCTGCCCAACGCCGGCCAATTCTCACGAGCGTTCTGCCCAAATCGATCCCGATTTGGCAGAACGCTCGTGAGAATTGGCCGGAAAACGCCCGGCGAACACACTTTGGGCAACACAGGGCCGCAGGGCGGCCCCCCCCCCCCGGGGCCCTGTCCGGGATCGCGTGTCGTCGCGTTCCGGCACCGCCAGGAGGAGCACCGGGAGGCGTGCCGCGGGGAGGCCGACGCCTCCCGCTCCTCAGCCTCCGGGGGTCCCCTCCCTGGCGCCGGCAGCTGGGGCCGGGCCAGCCCCGAAAGCCGGGACCGGGCCCGGGCCTGCTTGCTCAGCCTTCCGTTGCCAGGGGCCTGAGCCTGGGGGCCTCCTCATGGGGAACCCTGAGTCCCGCGCCACGAGTCCCCCGACCGTCCCGGCCACAACGGCACCTTTCGCGGCTTCGTCCTAGCCGCGGAGTGAGAGACCAGACCGTTTCCCCACAGAGGCCAGCCCCCTCCAGGGGCGCCCCGGCCGCCCGCCACGGCGGAGGCGGACGCCCGGCCACGGCGCCTCCATCCACTCTGCTCGGGGAAAACTCCCCGGGGCCGCGGCTGCCGGACGCGCCCCATCGTCACGGCTCGTTTTCCGGGTGGCCGCGACATGCCCCGAGCGAGAAAGGGCCCTGCTCCACGCGGAACTGGGCGCTGACCAGGGCTGCCCAACGCCGGCCAATTCTCACGAGCGTTCTGCCCAAATCGATCCCGATTTGGGCAGAACGCTCGTGAGAATTGGCCGGAAAACGCCCGGCGAACACACTTCGGGCACCACAGGGCCGCAGGGCGGCCCCCCCCGGGGCCCTGTCCGGGATCGCGTGTCGTCGCGTTCCGGCACCGCCAGGAGGAGCTCCGGGAGGCTGCTCACCTGCATAGAACACCCAGAGCTCATCACAACAAGTACTCTCCCTAATAGCTGTCACCCACTTAACCCTTCGCCCCACACCCCTGCCCCCTAGCAACCCTCGATTTTGCTCTAGGTTAGAGTCTGTTTCCTCATTGGCCTTTCTCCCCTCACTATGTTCATCTGTTTTCTTTCTGAAATTCCATAGAGGTCAAGATATAGGCTATTGGTCTTTTCTTACTGATTTTACTTAGCTAAATCCACTGTAGATCCATCCACATCCTTGCAGATGGTAAGATTTCATCCTTTTTGAACCTGGATCCTATTCCATTAAGAAGATGTGGGAGAATGAATACACATACACACACACACACACACATATGATATATACGAGTGATATATATATATATATGTATATATATATATATATATATATCACTCATCAGTGAATGGACATTTGGTCTCCCTCCATTGTTTTACAATGGTTGAAAATGCTGCTGTAAATATCACGGTGCTTATACCCCACTGAATGTGCATTTTTGTGCCCTTTAGGGAAATAACTAGGAGGACAATTGCTGGATCCTACTGTTGTTCAGTTCTTAGCTTTTGGAGGACAGACTGTATTCTTTCCAAGAGTGGCTGCAACAACACGCAGGCCCACCAACAATGTAGGAGGGTCCCGGTTTTGGGTTTTGTTTTTTTTTTTTTTTTAGATTTTATTTATTTATTTGACAGAGGTCACAAGTAGGCAGAGAGGCAGGCAGAGAGAGAGGACGAAGCAGACTCCCCGCTGAGCAGAGAGCCCAATGCGGGGCTCGATCTCAGGACCCTGAGACCATGACCTGAGCCGAAGGCAGTGGCTTAACCCACTGAGCCACACAGGTGCCCCCGAGGGTTCCACTTTAAACAGAACATTCCCTGCCAGCAATTTCCTAAGGAGGAAATATAAAACCTGTGGGAAACCCTGACTCACTGAGCATCAGGAAAGCAGCCACAGAAATTCAGCCCAGGGTTCCTGACACCAAGTCCCTTGAAGCCAACAGAGTGCCTTTATCCAGGGAAATTCCCAAAGACTCTCCTTCTGACTTCACTACCCATGAAACTGCAGAGAAAATACAGCATGTCCAACCATATATAGCCGTTTGAGTGAACCTAGGAAGACAAGCATCCCTTTTAAATTGTCCAAGACTCCTTGGAATCATTTTGAATTTTCCCTCTGCCCTCATTGGAACTCTTTGGATTCAAAGACGAATCCATTAGGATACATCACCTTGGACAAAGAAGAAGCCATCATCCAAGTCTCTATCTGACCACAAACAGCCACCTCACTCTAGATGCCAGCCGTTCCACCAGAGTCTAGGCCCAGTGGAGTAAACACTGTTCGGTGAAGGAATACTTTCTATGTTCAAAAGGCACACCAAGTCAATCTCACCTTCCCTTTCGAATCCAAGGGATTTCCTAGGAAAGAGATGTTCCAAATACCTTTGTAAGCCAGAAATAAACAGAAAATGAGATCCCTGCCAGGTGCTCCCTGCAGAGAAACTCAGGAGCTCTGGCACCCACACGAGATTGCTTACAGCTGGTTCAGGGTGCCATTTGTGAGCTCCACTGGAGACAAGAGAAAAGCCCAGGAAATTTGGGGTGAAAGGGAATTTTTACCTGCCATCCTGGCATGGATGTGACATTGCCACCCACAGGCCTGCTGTTTTCTCTGAACACTGACGTCCTGGGACAAGCTGCATGACTGACTCAGACGCTGACTTCCAAACTTCAGGTCTCATGGAGCCAGAGTGAAGAAGGGTTGTCAGGTGCAGATAAGCAGGCGTCTCCCACCTAAAGCCTGCACATCTGCTCTGATTCCTGGGAGAAGGAGAGACACAGGCTTGTTTCTTAACTGGTCATTCACTTCCCTCTCAAGCTGGTCAATGCCCTTGTCCTTTTTGGAGAAACAAACATACTTTTCCAAACAAACACTCAGCTCCTCGGTTCCAAATGCACCATGAGTCGGGTTTGGTTCCCCTGGCTCCAGAGCCCAACTGGGAGGACCCTCCTGAACCATCCTGACAGCACATTACCAGCAAACCTGGGGAAAGAGGGCACAATGCTGAGTGGGGGACAGGCTCCATCAATTCTTACCACCACCCTTGAGCCTGGAGAAACAGAGACTATACAGCTCACCACTCCATCCTGTAAAAATAAGCTGTAGTGCCTCACGTTTCAGGGTCTCTCACCGGGCACCTCCGCCCTGCCTTCAGAGCCAGCAAGCTGCACTGACTCCTCTTCAGGTGTGTTTCCCATGGCAGCTCGCCGCTGCCTCCAGTGGTGGCAAGCAGCATCGCCATGCCTTCCAGGGTATCTCACACCACGGCTCACCACTCCCTCCAGTGGAGTGAACTGGCACTGCCGGGCCTTCCATAGACTCATTTTTTTTTTATTTGTTTATTTACAGCATAACAGTGTTCATTGTTTTGGCATCACACCCAGTGCTCCATGCAGTACGTGCCCTCCCTATTAACCACCACCTGATTCCTCAAACTCCCACCCCACCCTGCCCCTCCAAAACCCTCTGGTTGTTTTTCAGAGTCCATAGTCTCTCATGGTTCATCTCCCCTTCCAGTTTCTCTCAACTCCCTCTCCTCTCCATCTCCCTATGTCCTCCGTGTTATTTGCTATGCTCCACAAATAAGGGAGACCATATGATACATGACTCTCTCTCTGCTTGACTTATTTCGCTCAGCATAATTTCTTCCAGTCCCGTCCATGTTGCTACAAAAGTTGGGTATTCATCCTTTCTGATGGAGGCATAATACTCCATTGCGTATATGGACCACATCTTCCTTATCCATTCATCCGTTGAAGGGCATCTTGGTTCTTTCCACAGTTTGGTGAGCATAGCCATTGCTACAATAAGCATTGGGGTACAGATGGCTCTTCTTTTCACTACATCTGTATCTTTGGGGTAAATACCCAGCAGTGCAATTGCAGGGTCATAGGGAAGCTCTATTCTTAATTTCTGGAGGAATCTCCACACTGTTCTCCAAAGTGGCTGCACCAACTTGCATTCCCACCAACAGTGTAAGAGGGTTCCCCTTTCTCCACATCCTCTCCAACACACGTTGTTTCCTGTCTTGCTCATTTTGGCCATTCTAACTGGTGTCAGGTGGTATCTCAATGTGGTTTTCATTTGAATCTCCCTGATGGCTAGTGATGATGAACATTTTTTCATGTGTCTGATAGCCATTTGTATGTCTTCGTTGGAGAAGTGTCTGTTCATATCTTCTGCCCATTTTTGGATATGATTCTCTGTTTTGTGTGTGTTGAGTTTGAGAAGTTCTTTATAGATCCTGGATATCAACCTTTTGTCTGTACTGTCATTTGCAAATATCTTCTCCCATTCCGTGGGTTGCCTTTTTGTTTGGTGGACTGTTTCCTTTGCTGTGCAGAAGCTTTTGATCTTGATGAAGTGCCAAAAGTTTATTTTCGCTTTTGTTTCCTTGGCCTTTGGAGACATATCTTGAAAGAAGTTGCTGTGGCTGATATCGAAGAGGTTACTGCCTATGTTCTCCTCTAGGATTCTGATGGATTCCTGTCTCATGATGAGGTCTTTTATCCATTTCGAGTGTAAGAGAATGGTTGAGTTTCATTATTCTACATATAGCTGTCCAGTTTTCCCAGCACCATTGATTGAAGAGACTGTCTTTTTTTCCATTGAATATTTTTTCCTGTTTTGTCGAACATTATTTCACCGTGGAGTTGAGGGTCCATATCTGGGCTCTCCACTCTGTTCCACTGGTCTATGTGTCTGTTTTTATGCCAGGGCCACGCTGTCTTGGTGATCGCAGCTTTGTAGTAAAGCTTAAAATCGGGTAACGTGATGCCGCCAGTTTTGTTTTTGTTTTTCAACATTGCCTTAGCAATTCGGGGTCTCTTCTGATTCCATACAAATTTTAGGATTATTTGCTCCAGCTCTTTGAAAACTACCGGTGGAATTTTGATCGGAATGGCATTAAAAGCATAGATTGCTCTAGGCAGTATAAACATTTTAACAATGTTTATTCTTCCAATCCAAGAGCATGGAATTGTCTTCCATCTTTTTGGGTCTTCTTCAATTTCTTTCATGAGTGTTCTGTAGTTCCTCGAGTACAGATCCTTTACCTCTTTGGTTAGGTTTATTCCCAGGTATCTTATGGTTCTTGGTGCTATAGTAAATGGAATCGATTCTCTAATTTCCCTTTCTGTATTTTCACTGTTAGTGTATAAGAAAGCCACTGATTTCTGTACATTGACTTTGTATCCTGCCACGTTACTGAATTGCTGTATGAGTCTAGTAGTTTGGGGGTGGAGTCTTTGGGGTTTTCCATATAAAAAATCATGTCATCTGCGAAGAGAGAGAGTTTGACTTCTTCCTTGCCAATTTGGATACCTTTTATTTCTCTTTGTTGTCTGATTGCCGTTGCTAGGACTTCTAATACTATGTTGAACAAGAGTGGTGAGAGTGGGCATCCAAGCCCATTAGAATAACGTCAGACCTTTTCACAGAGACCTGGCAAGACAGGAAGGGCTGGCAAAATATATTCAGAGTACTAAATGAGAAGAACATGCAGCCAAGAATACTCTATCCGGCAAGACTGACATTTAAAATGGATGGAGAGATAAAGAGTTTCCAAGACCAGCAAGGCTTAAAAGACTATGCAACCAGCAAGCCGACACTGCAGGAAATATTAAGGGGGGGGTCCTATAAAAGAGAAAAAATCCCAAGAATATCATTGAACAGAAATATAGAAACAATCTACAGACAGAAAGACTTCAAAGGCAACATGACATGAATCAAAACCTATCTCTCAATAACCACTCTCAATGTGAATGGCCTAAATGCGCCCATAAAACGACACAGGGTTGCAGATTGGATAAAACGACAGGACCCATCCATATGTTGTCTACAAGAGACCCATTTTGAACCTAAGGATACACCCAGACTGAAAGTGAACGGATGGAGAAGCATCTTTCATGCCAATGGGCCTCAAAAGAAGGCCGGGGTAGCGATTTTCATATCAGATAAATTAGATTTTAAACTAAAGACTGTAGTCAGAGATACAGAAGGACACTCCATAATTCTTAAAGGGACTATCCGCCAAGATGATCTAACAATTGTGAATATCTATGCCCCCAATATGGGAGCACCCAATTCCATAAGAAAACTATTAATCAAGATAAAGAGTCATATTGATATGAATACAATAATAGTAGGAGATATTCATACGCCTCTCTCAGAAATAGACAGATCATCGAAGCAGAAAATTAAAAAAGAAATAAGAGCATTGAATGAAACATTGGACCAGATGGACCTCATAGACATATACAGAACATTCCACCCTAAAACAACAGAATACTCATTCTTCTCAAGTGCACATGGAACCTTCTCCAGAATAGACCACATACTGCGTCACAAGGATTGAGGATGCCTGATACTCATGCTGGGAATCTGCCTGCCACGCAGGGCACCGCTGTGCTGTTTGGAGCTGCGCTGAACCCTCAGAGCTGGAGAAACTTCCATGCACCCCTGAAGTCACCCCCAGGTTATGCGAACATCTGGACACACACCTAGAGGCTAAGGCCCCGTCTGACACCCGAGCTCAACTCAGCGCACCAGGGCACCTGCCTCTGCACTGGCATATCAGGTCTACCATGGCCCTAGGCCTTAACCCTATCCCTAATTTTGGTTTTCAGGTATCATCCCCAAGAGTCCTGACCCCAAGACCCCAAGATTAAAGAATCCTGAGTGACACCTCAGGACTCTGTCCACCATGCAGGAGGAAACCATGCTGTTTGGAGCTGTGTCGAATCCTCAGAGCGGGAGAAACCTGCACGGTTCACCCGAGGCTATCCCCCACCCTCTGCGCACTATTGGGCCACAAATGTGGAGGCTGGCACTCAGCCTGCCTACCACCCAGGAGGAAACCGTGCCATTTGAAACTGAGTAGAACACTCAGAGTGGGAGAAACTGCATGCCTCCCTGAGCACAACCCCCTCCTTCAGCGGTCCCCTGACCACAAACCTGGACCCTCTCATGCCACCGGACCTCTGCCCTCAATTCATCCCCCTGGGATCCCTTCTCAGTGCCAGCAAATTGGGCCTGCCATGCCCCTGACCCTAACCTTAAGCCTAGGTTGCATTTTCAGTCTTCATCCCCAGAGGCTGGTCCCCCAATTCCTCCATATTTGGACCCCTGAGCCACAACCCAGTGCTCTGTCTGCCACCCGGGAGGAAACCGTTCTGTTTGGAGCTGCACAGAACCATCGGAATGGGAGAAATCTTCATGCTCCCTGAAGCCACCTCCACCTTCGGCCACCCCCCAGGCACAAACCCAGATCGTAATGCACCACCTGACCATGGCCCTCAACTCAGTACCCCAGACATCTAGCCTCGGCACCAGCAGATCAGGCCAGCCATGCCCCTGTGCTCTTTTCCAAGCCCTAGGTTGTGTTTTCAGTCTTCTGTCCTCTGATGATTGACACCAAAGCTCCGCTGATGGGTTACACCTGAACTATACCAGAATATTTCTTGGCCCCCTGAGGCTATCCCACTTTCAGCACCCCCCGTTCACACCTGGATCTTAACACTCACACTGACCCACGTCCTCAACTCTGCTCCCCAGGTCACTCCTCTCAGGGTGGCCTATTGAGACTGACATGACCCTCAGCCCTAACCAAAACTTAGGTACATTTTCTGTCTTGTGTCCCAAGAATACAGGTACCAAAGCCCCACATATGTGGGACCCCTGAGAAATGCCAGAGGACTCTGTCTTCAACCCAGAAGGAAACAGTAGAATTGGAACTCTGCCAAGGACTGAGAGCAGGAGAAATCTGCCTTTCCCCCCATGGCCACCAACCCGGAGCCTGACTCAGACTGACCCATGTTCTCTACTCAGTCCCCGTGAGAGCTCTGCACAGCACCAGCAAATCAGGCCTGTCATGTTGCTGGGACCTAGCCCCAACCCTAGGTTGGGGTTTCATGCTCTGTCCCCAGAGGACTGGCACCCAAGTCCCACGGATGGGGACCCCTGAGCAATATTTGAGATCTCTGCCTGCCACCCAGAAGGAAACCATACCATTTGGGACTCTGCAAAGGATTCTGAGCAGGAGAAATCTGCCACGCACCACTGAGTTCACCCAGAGTCAGCAGCTGGACACAAACCTGAACCTGACACTTACTCTATCCATCCCTCTGTACTCAGCCCTCTGGATAGCTTGCCACACCACCATCAGATTGGGCCTGCCATGCTCCTAACCCCTAACTGAAGCTTAGTTTGTGTTCTGAGCATTCAATTCCTAGGGGTCTGGCTCCCTACCCCACGGACTGGGGTCACCTTAGCCATACCACAGGACTCATCCTAACAGACAGGAGGAAAGCGTGCCATGTAGACCTCTAGAAAGTATTCAAAGCAGGATTAAAATGCCTGCCCATCTGAGCCTATACCAGCAAACCCCCAATTTCAGTGGCCTCTAGGTCACAAACCCTGTGCCTGACCAGAAACAGAACACTCATCCTTAATTCCAGCCTCTAGGAACCACACACACTGTCAGCTGTTTGGGCCTGCAATGTCCTTCGGCCCTAACTCTATCCCTAGCTTGGGTTCTCATGTCTCCGTCCCCTAAGGGTGGGCTCCAAAGCCCTAGGATTTGGGGATGCCTGAGCAATACCACAGGACTCAGCCTCACACCCAGATGGAAATCTTTCCATAATGGACTCCAGTAAGTATATAGGTCAGTATAAATATGAAGGCCCATCTGGTTCCATCGTCGTGGCTCGTTTTCCGGGTGGCCGCGACATGCCCCGAGCGAGAAAGGGCCCTGCTCCACGCGGAACTGGGCGCTGACCAGGGCTGCCCAACGCCGGCCAATTCTCACGAGCGTTCTGCCCAAATCGATCCCGATTTGGCAGAACGCTCGTGAGAATTGGCCGGAAAACGCCCGGCGAACACACTTTGGGCAACACAGGGCCGCAGGGCGGCCCCCCCCCCCCGGGGCCCTGTCCGGGATCGCGTGTCGTCGCGTTCCGGCACCGCCAGGAGGAGCACCGGGAGGCGTGCCGCGGGGAGGCCGACGCCTCCCGCTCCTCAGCCTCCGGGGGTCCCCTCCCTGGCGCCGGCAGCTGGGGCCGGGCCAGCCCCGAAAGCCGGGACCGGGCCCGGGCCTGCTTGCTCAGCCTTCCGTTGCCAGGGGCCTGAGCCTGGGGGCCTCCTCATGGGGAACCCTGAGTCCCGCGCCACGAGTCCCCCGACCGTCCCGGCCACAACGGCACCTTTCGCGGCTTCGTCCTAGCCGCGGAGTGAGAGACCAGACCGTTTCCCCACAGAGGCCAGCCCCCTCCAGGGGCGCCCCGGCCGCCCGCCACGGCGGAGGCGGACGCCCGGCCACGGCGCCTCCATCCACTCTGCTCGGGGAAAACTCCCCGGGGCCGCGGCTGCCGGACGCGCCCCATCGTCACGGCTCGTTTTCCGGGTGGCCGCGACATGCCCCGAGCGAGAAAGGGCCCTGCTCCACGCGGAACTGGGCGCTGACCAGGGCTGCCCAACGCCGGCCAATTCTCACGAGCGTTCTGCCCAAATCGATCCCGATTTGGGCAGAACGCTCGTGAGAATTGGCCGGAAAACGCCCGGCGAACACACTTCGGGCACCACAGGGCCGCAGGGCGGCCCCCCCCGGGGCCCTGTCCGGGATCGCGTGTCGTCGCGTTCCGGCACCGCCAGGAGGAGCTCCGGGAGGCTGCTCACCTGCATAGAACACCCAGAGCTCATCACAACAAGTACTCTCCCTAATAGCTGTCACCCACTTAACCCTTCGCCCCACACCCCTGCCCCCTAGCAACCCTCGATTTTGCTCTAGGTTAGAGTCTGTTTCCTCATTGGCCTTTCTCCCCTCACTATGTTCATCTGTTTTCTTTCTGAAATTCCATAGAGGTCAAGATATAGGCTATTGGTCTTTTCTTACTGATTTTACTTAGCTAAATCCACTGTAGATCCATCCACATCCTTGCAGATGGTAAGATTTCATCCTTTTTGAACCTGGATCCTATTCCATTAAGAAGATGTGGGAGAATGAATACACATACACACACACACACACACATATGATATATACGAGTGATATATATATATATATGTATATATATATATATATATCACTCATCAGTGAATGGACATTTGGTCTCCCTCCATTGTTTTACAATGGTTGAAAATGCTGCTGTAAATATCACGGTGCTTATACCCCACTGAATGTGCATTTTTGTGCCCTTTAGGGAAATAACTAGGAGGACAATTGCTGGATCCTACTGTTGTTCAGTTCTTAGCTTTTGGAGGACAGACTGTATTCTTTCCAAGAGTGGCTGCAACAACACGCAGGCCCACCAACAATGTAGGAGGGTCCCGGTTTTGGGTTTTGTTTTTTTTTTTTTTTTAGATTTTATTTATTTATTTGACAGAGGTCACAAGTAGGCAGAGAGGCAGGCAGAGAGAGAGGACGAAGCAGACTCCCCGCTGAGCAGAGAGCCCAATGCGGGGCTCGATCTCAGGACCCTGAGACCATGACCTGAGCCGAAGGCAGTGGCTTAACCCACTGAGCCACACAGGTGCCCCCGAGGGTTCCACTTTAAACAGAACATTCCCTGCCAGCAATTTCCTAAGGAGGAAATATAAAACCTGTGGGAAACCCTGACTCACTGAGCATCAGGAAAGCAGCCACAGAAATTCAGCCCAGGGTTCCTGACACCAAGTCCCTTGAAGCCAACAGAGTGCCTTTATCCAGGGAAATTCCCAAAGACTCTCCTTCTGACTTCACTACCCATGAAACTGCAGAGAAAATACAGCATGTCCAACCATATATAGCCGTTTGAGTGAACCTAGGAAGACAAGCATCCCTTTTAAATTGTCCAAGACTCCTTGGAATCATTTTGAATTTTCCCTCTGCCCTCATTGGAACTCTTTGGATTCAAAGACGAATCCATTAGGATACATCACCTTGGACAAAGAAGAAGCCATCATCCAAGTCTCTATCTGACCACAAACAGCCACCTCACTCTAGATGCCAGCCGTTCCACCAGAGTCTAGGCCCAGTGGAGTAAACACTGTTCGGTGAAGGAATACTTTCTATGTTCAAAAGGCACACCAAGTCAATCTCACCTTCCCTTTCGAATCCAAGGGATTTCCTAGGAAAGAGATGTTCCAAATACCTTTGTAAGCCAGAAATAAACAGAAAATGAGATCCCTGCCAGGTGCTCCCTGCAGAGAAACTCAGGAGCTCTGGCACCCACACGAGATTGCTTACAGCTGGTTCAGGGTGCCATTTGTGAGCTCCACTGGAGACAAGAGAAAAGCCCAGGAAATTTGGGGTGAAAGGGAATTTTTACCTGCCATCCTGGCATGGATGTGACATTGCCACCCACAGGCCTGCTGTTTTCTCTGAACACTGACGTCCTGGGACAAGCTGCATGACTGACTCAGACGCTGACTTCCAAACTTCAGGTCTCATGGAGCCAGAGTGAAGAAGGGTTGTCAGGTGCAGATAAGCAGGCGTCTCCCACCTAAAGCCTGCACATCTGCTCTGATTCCTGGGAGAAGGAGAGACACAGGCTTGTTTCTTAACTGGTCATTCACTTCCCTCTCAAGCTGGTCAATGCCCTTGTCCTTTTTGGAGAAACAAACATACTTTTCCAAACAAACACTCAGCTCCTCGGTTCCAAATGCACCATGAGTCGGGTTTGGTTCCCCTGGCTCCAGAGCCCAACTGGGAGGACCCTCCTGAACCATCCTGACAGCACATTACCAGCAAACCTGGGGAAAGAGGGCACAATGCTGAGTGGGGGACAGGCTCCATCAATTCTTACCACCACCCTTGAGCCTGGAGAAACAGAGACTATACAGCTCACCACTCCATCCTGTAAAAATAAGCTGTAGTGCCTCACGTTTCAGGGTCTCTCACCGGGCACCTCCGCCCTGCCTTCAGAGCCAGCAAGCTGCACTGACTCCTCTTCAGGTGTGTTTCCCATGGCAGCTCGCCGCTGCCTCCAGTGGTGGCAAGCAGCATCGCCATGCCTTCCAGGGTATCTCACACCACGGCTCACCACTCCCTCCAGTGGAGTGAACTGGCACTGCCGGGCCTTCCATAGACTCATTTTTTTTTTTATTTGTTTATTTACAGCATAACAGTGTTCATTGTTTTGGCATCACACCCAGTGCTCCATGCAGTACGTGCCCTCCCTATTAACCACCACCTGATTCCTCAAACTCCCACCCCACCCTGCCCCTCCAAAACCCTCTGGTTGTTTTTCAGAGTCCATAGTCTCTCATGGTTCATCTCCCCTTCCAGTTTCTCTCAACTCCCTCTCCTCTCCATCTCCCTATGTCCTCCGTGTTATTTGCTATGCTCCACAAATAAGGGAGACCATATGATACATGACTCTCTCTCTGCTTGACTTATTTCGCTCAGCATAATTTCTTCCAGTCCCGTCCATGTTGCTACAAAAGTTGGGTATTCATCCTTTCTGATGGAGGCATAATACTCCATTGCGTATATGGACCACATCTTCCTTATCCATTCATCCGTTGAAGGGCATCTTGGTTCTTTCCACAGTTTGGTGAGCATAGCCATTGCTACAATAAGCATTGGGGTACAGATGGCTCTTCTTTTCACTACATCTGTATCTTTGGGGTAAATACCCAGCAGTGCAATTGCAGGGTCATAGGGAAGCTCTATTCTTAATTTCTGGAGGAATCTCCACACTGTTCTCCAAAGTGGCTGCACCAACTTGCATTCCCACCAACAGTGTAAGAGGGTTCCCCTTTCTCCACATCCTCTCCAACACACGTTGTTTCCTGTCTTGCTCATTTTGGCCATTCTAACTGGTGTCAGGTGGTATCTCAATGTGGTTTTCATTTGAATCTCCCTGATGGCTAGTGATGATGAACATTTTTTCATGTGTCTGATAGCCATTTGTATGTCTTCGTTGGAGAAGTGTCTGTTCATATCTTCTGCCCATTTTTGGATATGATTCTCTGTTTTGTGTGTGTTGAGTTTGAGAAGTTCTTTATAGATCCTGGATATCAACCTTTTGTCTGTACTGTCATTTGCAAATATCTTCTCCCATTCCGTGGGTTGCCTTTTTGTTTGGTGGACTGTTTCCTTTGCTGTGCAGAAGCTTTTGATCTTGATGAAGTGCCAAAAGTTTATTTTCGCTTTTGTTTCCTTGGCCTTTGGAGACATATCTTGAAAGAAGTTGCTGTGGCTGATATCGAAGAGGTTACTGCCTATGTTCTCCTCTAGGATTCTGATGGATTCCTGTCTCATGATGAGGTCTTTTATCCATTTCGAGTGTAAGAGAATGGTTGAGTTTCATTATTCTACATATAGCTGTCCAGTTTTCCCAGCACCATTGATTGAAGAGACTGTCTTTTTTTCCATTGAATATTTTTTCCTGTTTTGTCGAACATTATTTCACCGTGGAGTTGAGGGTCCATATCTGGGCTCTCCACTCTGTTCCACTGGTCTATGTGTCTGTTTTTATGCCAGGGCCACGCTGTCTTGGTGATCGCAGCTTTGTAGTAAAGCTTAAAATCGGGTAACGTGATGCCGCCAGTTTTGTTTTTGTTTTTCAACATTGCCTTAGCAATTCGGGGTCTCTTCTGATTCCATACAAATTTTAGGATTATTGGCTCCAGCTCTTTGAAAACTACCGGTGGAATTTTGATCGGAATGGCATTAAAAGCATAGATTGCTCTAGGCAGTATAAACATTTTAACAATGTTTATTCTTCCAATCCAAGAGCATGGAATTGTCTTCCATCTTTTTGGGTCTTCTTCAATTTCTTTCATGAGTGTTCTGTAGTTCCTCGAGTACAGATCCTTTACCTCTTTGGTTAGGTTTATTCCCAGGTATCTTATGGTTCTTGGTGCTCTAGTAAATGGAATCGATTCTCTAATTTCCCTTTCTGTATTTTCACTGTTAGTGTATAAGAAAGCCACTGATTTCTGTACATTGACTTTGTATCCTGCCACGTTACTGAATTGCTGTATGAGTCTAGTAGTTTGGGGGTGGAGTCTTTGGGGTTTTCCATATACAAAATCATGTCATCTGCGAAGAGAGAGAGTTTGACTTCTTCCTTGCCAATTTGGATACCTTTTATTTCTCTTTGTTGTCTGATTGCCGTTGCTAGGACTTCTAATACTATGTTGAACAAGAGTGGTGAGAGTGGGCATCCAAGCCCATTAGAATAACGTCAGACCTTTTCACAGAGACCTGGCAAGCCAGGAAGGGCTGGCAAAATATATTCAGAGTACTAAATGAGAAGAACATGCAACCAAGAATACTCTATCCGGCAAGACTGACATTTAAAATGGATGGAGAGATAAAGAGTTTCCAAGACCAGCAAGGCTTAAAAGACTATGCAACCAGCAAGCCGACACTGCAGGAAATATTAAGGGGGGGGGTCCTATAAAAGAGAAAAAATCCCAAGAATATCATTGAACAGAAATATAGAAACAATCTACAGACAGAAAGACTTCAAAGGCAACATGACATGAATCAAAACCTATCTCTCAATAACCACTCTCAATGTGAATGGCCTAAATGCGCCCATAAAACGACACAGGGTTGCAGATTGGATAAAACGACAGGACCCATCCATATGTTGTCTACAAGAGACCCATTTTGAACCTAAGGATACACCCAGACTGAAAGTGAACGGATGGAGAAGCATCTTTCATGCCAATGGGCCTCAAAAGAAGGCCGGGGTAGCGATTTTCATATCAGATAAATTAGATTTTAAACTAAAGACTGTAGTCAGAGATACAGAAGGACACTCCATAATTCTTAAAGGGACTATCCGCCAAGATGATCTAACAATTGTGAATATCTATGCCCCCAATATGGGAGCACCCAATTCCATAAGAAAACTATTAATCAAGATAAAGAGTCATATTGATATGAATACAATAATAGTAGGAGATCTTCATACGCCTCTCTCAGAAATAGACAGATCATCGAAGCAGAAAATTAAAAAAGAAATAAGAGCATTGAATGAAACATTGGACCAGATGGACCTCATAGACATATACAGAACATTCCACCCTAAAACAACAGAATACTCATTCTTCTCAAGTGCACATGGAACCTTCTCCAGAATAGACCACATACTGCATCACAAGGATTGAGGATGCCTGATACTCATGCTGGGAATCTGCCTGCCACGCAGGGCACCGCTGTGCTGTTTGGAGCTGCGCTGAACCCTCAGAGCTGGAGAAACTTCCATGCACCCCTGAAGTCACCCCCAGGTTATGCGAACGTCTGGACACACACCTAGAGGCTAAGGCCCCGTCTGACACCCGAGCTCAACTCAGCGCACCAGGGCACCTGCCTCTGCACTGGCATATCAGGTCTACCATGGCCCTAGGCCTTAACCCTATCCCTAATTTTGGTTTTCAGGTATCATACCCAAGAGTCCTGACCCCAAGACCCCAAGATTAAAGAATCCTGAGTGACACCTCAGGACTCTGTCCACCATGCAGGAGGAAACCATGCTGTTTGGAGCTGTGTCGAATCCTCAGAGCGGGAGAAACCTGCACGGTTCACCCGAGGCTATCCCCCACCCTCTGCGCACTATTGGGCCACAAATGTGGAGGCTGGCACTCAGCCTGCCTACCACCCAGGAGGAAACCGTGCCATTTGAAACTGAGTAGAACACTCAGAGTGGGAGAAACTGCATGCCTCCCTGAGCACAACCCCCTCCTTCAGCGGTCCCCTGACCACAAACCTGGACCCTCTCATGCCACCGGACCTCTGCCCTCAATTCATCCCCCTGGGATCCCTTCTCAGTGCCAGCAAATTGGGCCTGCCATGCCCCTGACCCTAACCTTAAGCCTAGGTTGCATTTTCAGTCTTCATCCCCAGAGGCTGGTCCCCCAATTCCTCCATATTTGGACCCCTGAGCCACAACCCAGTGCTCTGTCTGCCACCCGGGAGGAAACCGTTCTGTTTGGAGCTGCACAGAACCATCGGAATGGGAGAAATCTTCATGCTCCCTGAAGCCACCTCCACCTTCGGCCACCCCCCAGGCACAAACCCAGATCGTAATGCACCACCTGACCATGGCCCTCAACTCAGTACCCCAGACATCTAGCCTCGGCACCAGCAGATCAGGCCAGCCATGCCCCTGTGCTCTTTTCCAAGCCCTAGGTTGTGTTTTCAGTCTTCTGTCCTCTGATGATTGACACCAAAGCTCCGCTGATGGGTTACACCTGAACTATACCAGAATATTTCTTGGCCCCCTGAGGCTATCCCACTTTCAGCACCCCCCGTTCACACCTGGATCTTAACACTCACACTGACCCACGTCCTCAACTCTGCTCCCCAGGTCACTCCTCTCAGGGTGGCCTATTGAGACTGACATGACCCTCAGCCCTAACCAAAACTTAGGTACATTTTCTGTCTTGTGTCCCAAGAATACAGGTACCAAAGCCCCACATATGTGGGACCCCTGAGAAATGCCAGAGGACTCTGTCTTCAACCCAGAAGGAAACAGTAGAATTGGAACTCTGCCAAGGACTGAGAGCAGGAGAAATCTGCCTTTCCCCCCATGGCCACCAACCCGGAGCCTGACTCAGACTGACCCATGTTCTCTACTCAGTCCCCGTGAGAGCTCTGCACAGCACCAGCAAATCAGGCCTGTCATGTTGCTGGGACCTAGCCCCAACCCTAGGTTGGGGTTTCATGCTCTGTCCCCAGAGGACTGGCACCCAAGTCCCACGGATGGGGACCCCTGAGCAATATTTGAGATCTCTGCCTGCCACCCAGAAGGAAACCATACCATTTGGGACTCTGCAAAGGATTCTGAGCAGGAGAAATCTGCCACGCACCACTGAGTTCACCCAGAGTCAGCAGCTGGACACAAACCTGAACCTGACACTTACTCTATCCATCCCTCTGTACTCAGCCCTCTGGATAGCTTGCCACACCACCATCAGATTGGGCCTGCCATGCTCCTAACCCCTAACTGAAGCTTAGTTTGTGTTCTGAGCATTCAATTCCTAGGGGTCTGGCTCCCTACCCCACGGACTGGGGTCACCTTAGCCATACCACAGGACTCATCCTAACAGACAGGAGGAAAGCGTGCCATGTAGACCTCTAGAAAGTATTCAAAGCAGGATTAAAATGCCTGCCCATCTGAGCCTATACCAGCAAACCCCCAATTTCAGTGGCCTCTAGGTCACAAACCCTGTGCCTGACCAGAAACAGAACACTCATCCTTAATTCCAGCCTCTAGGAACCACACACACTGTCAGCTGTTTGGGCCTGCAATGTCCTTCGGCCCTAACTCTATCCCTAGCTTGGGTTCTCATGTCTCCGTCCCCTAAGGGTGGGCTCCAAAGCCCTAGGATTTGGGGATGCCTGAGCAATACCACAGGACTCAGCCTCACACCCAGATGGAAATCTTTCCATAATGGACTCCAGTAAGTATATAGGTCAGTATAAATATGAAGGCCCATCTGGTTCCATCGTCGTGGCTCGTTTTCCGGGTGGCCGCGACATGCCCCGAGCGAGAAAGGGCCCTGCTCCACGCGGAACTGGGCGCTGACCAGGGCTGCCCAACGCCGGCCAATTCTCACGAGCGTTCTGCCCAAATCGATCCCGATTTGGCAGAACGCTCGTGAGAATTGGCCGGAAAACGCCCGGCGAACACACTTTGGGCAACACAGGGCCGCAGGGCGGCCCCCCCCCCCCCCGGGGCCCTGTCCGGGATCGCGTGTCGTCGCGTTCCGGCACCGCCAGGAGGAGCACCGGGAGGCGTGCCGCGGGGAGGCCGACGCCTCCCGCTCCTCAGCCTCCGGGGGTCCCCTCCCTGGCGCCGGCAGCTGGGGCCGGGCCAGCCCCGAAAGCCGGGACCGGGCCCGGGCCTGCTTGCTCAGCCTTCCGTTGCCAGGGGCCTGAGCCTGGGGGCCTCCTCATGGGGAACCCTGAGTCCCGCGCCACGAGTCCCCCGACCGTCCCGGCCACAACGGCACCTTTCGCGGCTTCGTCCTAGCCGCGGAGTGAGAGACCAGACCGTTTCCCCACAGAGGCCAGCCCCCTCCAGGGGCGCCCCGGCCGCCCGCCACGGCGGAGGCGGACGCCCGGCCACGGCGCCTCCATCCACTCTGCTCGGGGAAAACTCCCCGGGGCCGCGGCTGCCGGACGCGCCCCATCGTCACGGCTCGTTTTCCGGGTGGCCGCGACATGCCCCGAGCGAGAAAGGGCCCTGCTCCACGCGGAACTGGGCGCTGACCAGGGCTGCCCAACGCCGGCCAATTCTCACGAGCGTTCTGCCCAAATCGATCCCGATTTGGGCAGAACGCTCGTGAGAATTGGCCGGAAAACGCCCGGCGAACACACTTCGGGCACCACAGGGCCGCAGGGCGGCCCCCCCCGGGGCCCTGTCCGGGATCGCGTGTCGTCGCGTTCCGGCACCGCCAGGAGGAGCTCCGGGAGGCTGCTCACCTGCATAGAACACCCAGAGCTCATCACAACAAGTACTCTCCCTAATAGCTGTCACCCACTTAACCCTTCGCCCCACACCCCTGCCCCCTAGCAACCCTCGATTTTGCTCTAGGTTAGAGTCTGTTTCCTCATTGGCCTTTCTCCCCTCACTATGTTCATCTGTTTTCTTTCTGAAATTCCATAGAGGTCAAGATATAGGCTATTGGTCTTTTCTTACTGATTTTACTTAGCTAAATCCACTGTAGATCCATCCACATCCTTGCAGATGGTAAGATTTCATCCTTTTTGAACCTGGATCCTATTCCATTAAGAAGATGTGGGAGAATGAATACACATACACACACACACACACACATATGATATATACGAGTGATATATATATATATATGTATATATATATATATATATCACTCATCAGTGAATGGACATTTGGTCTCCCTCCATTGTTTTACAATGGTTGAAAATGCTGCTGTAAATATCACGGTGCTTATACCCCACTGAATGTGCATTTTTGTGCCCTTTAGGGAAATAACTAGGAGGACAATTGCTGGATCCTACTGTTGTTCAGTTCTTAGCTTTTGGAGGACAGACTGTATTCTTTCCAAGAGTGGCTGCAACAACACGCAGGCCCACCAACAATGTAGGAGGGTCCCGGTTTTGGGTTTTGTTTTTTTTTTTTTTTTAGATTTTATTTATTTATTTGACAGAGGTCACAAGTAGGCAGAGAGGCAGGCAGAGAGAGAGGACGAAGCAGACTCCCCGCTGAGCAGAGAGCCCAATGCGGGGCTCGATCTCAGGACCCTGAGACCATGACCTGAGCCGAAGGCAGTGGCTTAACCCACTGAGCCACACAGGTGCCCCCGAGGGTTCCACTTTAAACAGAACATTCCCTGCCAGCAATTTCCTAAGGAGGAAATATAAAACCTGTGGGAAACCCTGACTCACTGAGCATCAGGAAAGCAGCCACAGAAATTCAGCCCAGGGTTCCTGACACCAAGTCCCTTGAAGCCAACAGAGTGCCTTTATCCAGGGAAATTCCCAAAGACTCTCCTTCTGACTTCACTACCCATGAAACTGCAGAGAAAATACAGCATGTCCAACCATATATAGCCGTTTGAGTGAACCTAGGAAGACAAGCATCCCTTTTAAATTGTCCAAGACTCCTTGGAATCATTTTGAATTTTCCCTCTGCCCTCATTGGAACTCTTTGGATTCAAAGACGAATCCATTAGGATACATCACCTTGGACAAAGAAGAAGCCATCATCCAAGTCTCTATCTGACCACAAACAGCCACCTCACTCTAGATGCCAGCCGTTCCACCAGAGTCTAGGCCCAGTGGAGTAAACACTGTTCGGTGAAGGAATACTTTCTATGTTCAAAAGGCACACCAAGTCAATCTCACCTTCCCTTTCGAATCCAAGGGATTTCCTAGGAAAGAGATGTTCCAAATACCTTTGTAAGCCAGAAATAAACAGAAAATGAGATCCCTGCCAGGTGCTCCCTGCAGAGAAACTCAGGAGCTCTGGCACCCACACGAGATTGCTTACAGCTGGTTCAGGGTGCCATTTGTGAGCTCCACTGGAGACAAGAGAAAAGCCCAGGAAATTTGGGGTGAAAGGGAATTTTTACCTGCCATCCTGGCATGGATGTGACATTGCCACCCACAGGCCTGCTGTTTTCTCTGAACACTGACGTCCTGGGACAAGCTGCATGACTGACTCAGACGCTGACTTCCAAACTTCAGGTCTCATGGAGCCAGAGTGAAGAAGGGTTGTCAGGTGCAGATAAGCAGGCGTCTCCCACCTAAAGCCTGCACATCTGCTCTGATTCCTGGGAGAAGGAGAGACACAGGCTTGTTTCTTAACTGGTCATTCACTTCCCTCTCAAGCTGGTCAATGCCCTTGTCCTTTTTGGAGAAACAAACATACTTTTCCAAACAAACACTCAGCTCCTCGGTTCCAAATGCACCATGAGTCGGGTTTGGTTCCCCTGGCTCCAGAGCCCAACTGGGAGGACCCTCCTGAACCATCCTGACAGCACATTACCAGCAAACCTGGGGAAAGAGGGCACAATGCTGAGTGGGGGACAGGCTCCATCAATTCTTACCACCACCCTTGAGCCTGGAGAAACAGAGACTATACAGCTCACCACTCCATCCTGTAAAAATAAGCTGTAGTGCCTCACGTTTCAGGGTCTCTCACCGGGCACCTCCGCCCTGCCTTCAGAGCCAGCAAGCTGCACTGACTCCTCTTCAGGTGTGTTTCCCATGGCAGCTCGCCGCTGCCTCCAGTGGTGGCAAGCAGCATCGCCATGCCTTCCAGGGTATCTCACACCACGGCTCACCACTCCCTCCAGTGGAGTGAACTGGCACTGCCGGGCCTTCCATAGACTCATTTTTTTTTTTTATTTGTTTATTTACAGCATAACAGTGTTCATTGTTTTGGCATCACACCCAGTGCTCCATGCAGTACGTGCCCTCCCTATTAACCACCACCTGATTCCTCAAACTCCCACCCCACCCTGCCCCTCCAAAACCCTCTGGTTGTTTTTCAGAGTCCATAGTCTCTCATGGTTCATCTCCCCTTCCAGTTTCTCTCAACTCCCTCTCCTCTCCATCTCCCTATGTCCTCCGTGTTATTTGCTATGCTCCACAAATAAGGGAGACCATATGATACATGACTCTCTCTCTGCTTGACTTATTTCGCTCAGCATAATTTCTTCCAGTCCCGTCCATGTTGCTACAAAAGTTGGGTATTCATCCTTTCTGATGGAGGCATAATACTCCATTGCGTATATGGACCACATCTTCCTTATCCATTCATCCGTTGAAGGGCATCTTGGTTCTTTCCACAGTTTGGTGAGCATAGCCATTGCTACAATAAGCATTGGGGTACAGATGGCTCTTCTTTTCACTACATCTGTATCTTTGGGGTAAATACCCAGCAGTGCAATTGCAGGGTCATAGGGAAGCTCTATTCTTAATTTCTGGAGGAATCTCCACACTGTTCTCCAAAGTGGCTGCACCAACTTGCATTCCCACCAACAGTGTAAGAGGGTTCCCCTTTCTCCACATCCTCTCCAACACACGTTGTTTCCTGTCTTGCTCATTTTGGCCATTCTAACTGGTGTCAGGTGGTATCTCAATGTGGTTTTCATTTGAATCTCCCTGATGGCTAGTGATGATGAACATTTTTTCATGTGTCTGATAGCCATTTGTATGTCTTCGTTGGAGAAGTGTCTGTTCATATCTTCTGCCCATTTTTGGATATGATTCTCTGTTTTGTGTGTGTTGAGTTTGAGAAGTTCTTTATAGATCCTGGATATCAACCTTTTGTCTGTACTGTCATTTGCAAATATCTTCTCCCATTCCGTGGGTTGCCTTTTTGTTTGGTGGACTGTTTCCTTTGCTGTGCAGAAGCTTTTGATCTTGATGAAGTGCCAAAAGTTTATTTTCGCTTTTGTTTCCTTGGCCTTTGGAGACATATCTTGAAAGAAGTTGCTGTGGCTGATATCGAAGAGGTTACTGCCTATGTTCTCCTCTAGGATTCTGATGGATTCCTGTCTCATGATGAGGTCTTTTATCCATTTCGAGTGTAAGAGAATGGTTGAGTTTCATTATTCTACATATAGCTGTCCAGTTTTCCCAGCACCATTGATTGAAGAGACTGTCTTTTTTTCCATTGAATATTTTTTCCTGTTTTGTCGAACATTATTTCACCGTGGAGTTGAGGGTCCATATCTGGGCTCTCCACTCTGTTCCACTGGTCTATGTGTCTGTTTTTATGCCAGGGCCACGCTGTCTTGGTGATCGCAGCTTTGTAGTAAAGCTTAAAATCGGGTAACGTGATGCCGCCAGTTTTGTTTTTGTTTTTCAACATTGCCTTAGCAATTCGGGGTCTCTTCTGATTCCATACAAATTTTAGGATTATTGGCTCCAGCTCTTTGAAAACTACCGGTGGAATTTTGATCGGAATGGCATTAAAAGCATAGATTGCTCTAGGCAGTATAAACATTTTAACAATGTTTATTCTTCCAATCCAAGAGCATGGAATTGTCTTCCATCTTTTTGGGTCTTCTTCAATTTCTTTCATGAGTGTTCTGTAGTTCCTCGAGTACAGATCCTTTACCTCTTTGGTTAGGTTTATTCCCAGGTATCTTATGGTTCTTGGTGCTATAGTAAATGGAATCGATTCTCTAATTTCCCTTTCTGTATTTTCACTGTTAGTGTATAAGAAAGCCACTGATTTCTGTACATTGACTTTGTATCCTGCCACGTTACTGAATTGCTGTATGAGTCTAGTAGTTTGGGGGTGGAGTCTTTGGGGTTTTCCATATAAAAAATCATGTCATCTGCGGAGAGAGTTTGACTTCTTCCTTGCCAATTTGGATACCTTTTATTTCTCTTTGTTGTCTGATTGCCGTTGCTAGGACTTCTAATACTATGTTGAACAAGAGTGGTGAGAGTGGGCATCCAAGCCCATTAGAATAACGTCAGACCTTTTCACAGAGACCTGGCAAGCCAGGAAGGGCTGGCAAAATATATTCAGAGTACTAAATGAGAAGAACATGCAGCCAAGAATACTCTATCCGGAAAGACTGACATTTAAAATGGATGGAGAGATAAAGAGTTTCCAAGACCAGCAAGGCTTAAAAGACTATGCAACCAGCAAGCCGACACTGCAGGAAATATTAAGGGGGGGGGTCCTATAAAAGAGAAAAAATCCCAAGAATATCATTGAACAGAAATATAGAAACAATCTACAGACAGAAAGACTTCAAAGGCAACATGACATGAATCAAAACCTATCTCTCAATAACCACTCTCAATGTGAATGGCCTAAATGCGCCCATAAAACGACACAGGGTTGCAGATTGGATAAAACGACAGGACCCATCCATATGTTGTCTACAAGAGACCCATTTTGAACCTAAGGATACACCCAGACTGAAAGTGAACGGATGGAGAAGCATCTTTCATGCCAATGGGCCTCAAAAGAAGGCCGGGGTAGCGATTTTCATATCAGATAAATTAGATTTTAAACTAAAGACTGTAGTCAGAGATACAGAAGGACACTCCATAATTCTTAAAGGGACTATCCGCCAAGATGATCTAACAATTGTGAATATCTATGCCCCCAATATGGGAGCACCCAATTCCATAAGAAAACTATTAATCAAGATAAAGAGTCATATTGATATGAATACAATAATAGTAGGAGATCTTCATACGCCTCTCTCAGAAATAGACAGATCATCGAAGCAGAAAATTAAAAAAGAAATAAGAGCATTGAATGAAACATTGGACCAGATGGACCTCATAGACATATACAGAACATTCCACCCTAAAACAACAGAATACTCATTCTTCTCAAGTGCACATGGAACCTTCTCCAGAATAGACCACATACTGCGTCACAAGGATTGAGGATGCCTGATACTCATGCTGGGAATCTGCCTGCCACGCAGGGCACCGCTGTGCTGTTTGGAGCTGCGCTGAACCCTCAGAGCTGGAGAAACTTCCATGCACCCCTGAAGTCACCCCCAGGTTATGCGAACGTCTGGACACACACCTAGAGGCTAAGGCCCCGTCTGACACCCGAGCTCAACTCAGCGCACCAGGGCACCTGCCTCTGCACTGGCATATCAGGTCTACCATGGCCCTAGGCCTTAACCCTATCCCTAATTTTGGTTTTCAGGTATCATCCCCAAGAGTCCTGACCCCAAGACCCCAAGATTAAAGAATCCTGAGTGACACCTCAGGACTCTGTCCACCATGCAGGAGGAAACCATGCTGTTTGGAGCTGTGTCGAATCCTCAGAGCGGGAGAAACCTGCACGGTTCACCCGAGGCTATCCCCCACCCTCTGCGCACTATTGGGCCACAAATGTGGAGGCTGGCACTCAGCCTGCCTACCACCCAGGAGGAAACCGTGCCATTTGAAACTGAGTAGAACACTCAGAGTGGGAGAAACTGCATGCCTCCCTGAGCACAACCCCCTCCTTCAGCGGTCCCCTGACCACAAACCTGGACCCTCTCATGCCACCGGACCTCTGCCCTCAATTCATCCCCCTGGGATCCCTTCTCAGTGCCAGCAAATTGGGCCTGCCATGCCCCTGACCCTAACCTTAAGCCTAGGTTGCATTTTCAGTCTTCATCCCCAGAGGCTGGTCCCCCAATTCCTCCATATTTGGACCCCTGAGCCACAACCCAGTGCTCTGTCTGCCACCCGGGAGGAAACCGTTCTGTTTGGAGCTGCACAGAACCATCGGAATGGGAGAAATCTTCATGCTCCCTGAAGCCACCTCCACCTTCGGCCACCCCCCAGGCACAAACCCAGATCGTAATGCACCACCTGACCATGGCCCTCAACTCAGTACCCCAGACATCTAGCCTCGGCACCAGCAGATCAGGCCAGCCATGCCCCTGTGCTCTTTTCCAAGCCCTAGGTTGTGTTTTCAGTCTTCTGTCCTCTGATGATTGACACCAAAGCTCCGCTGATGGGTTACACCTGAACTATACCAGAATATTTCTTGGCCCCCTGAGGCTATCCCACTTTCAGCACCCCCCGTTCACACCTGGATCTTAACACTCACACTGACCCACGTCCTCAACTCTGCTCCCCAGGTCACTCCTCTCAGGGTGGCCTATTGAGACTGACATGACCCTCAGCCCTAACCAAAACTTAGGTACATTTTCTGTCTTGTGTCCCAAGAATACAGGTACCAAAGCCCCACATATGTGGGACCCCTGAGAAATGCCAGAGGACTCTGTCTTCAACCCAGAAGGAAACAGTAGAATTGGAACTCTGCCAAGGACTGAGAGCAGGAGAAATCTGCCTTTCCCCCCATGGCCACCAACCCGGAGCCTGACTCAGACTGACCCATGTTCTCTACTCAGTCCCCGTGAGAGCTCTGCACAGCACCAGCAAATCAGGCCTGTCATGTTGCTGGGACCTAGCCCCAACCCTAGGTTGGGGTTTCATGCTCTGTCCCCAGAGGACTGGCACCCAAGTCCCACGGATGGGGACCCCTGAGCAATATTTGAGATCTCTGCCTGCCACCCAGAAGGAAACCATACCATTTGGGACTCTGCAAAGGATTCTGAGCAGGAGAAATCTGCCACGCACCACTGAGTTCACCCAGAGTCAGCAGCTGGACACAAACCTGAACCTGACACTTACTCTATCCATCCCTCTGTACTCAGCCCTCTGGATAGCTTGCCACACCACCATCAGATTGGGCCTGCCATGCTCCTAACCCCTAACTGAAGCTTAGTTTGTGTTCTGAGCATTCAATTCCTAGGGGTCTGGCTCCCTACCCCACGGACTGGGGTCACCTTAGCCATACCACAGGACTCATCCTAACAGACAGGAGGAAAGCGTGCCATGTAGACCTCTAGAAAGTATTCAAAGCAGGATTAAAATGCCTGCCCATCTGAGCCTATACCAGCAAACCCCCAATTTCAGTGGCCTCTAGGTCACAAACCCTGTGCCTGACCAGAAACAGAACACTCATCCTTAATTCCAGCCTCTAGGAACCACACACACTGTCAGCTGTTTGGGCCTGCAATGTCCTTCGGCCCTAACTCTATCCCTAGCTTGGGTTCTCATGTCTCCGTCCCCTAAGGGTGGGCTCCAAAGCCCTAGGATTTGGGGATGCCTGAGCAATACCACAGGACTCAGCCTCACACCCAGATGGAAATCTTTCCATAATGGACTCCAGTAAGTATATAGGTCAGTATAAATATGAAGGCCCATCTGGTTCCATCGTCGTGGCTCGTTTTCCGGGTGGCCGCGACATGCCCCGAGCGAGAAAGGGCCCTGCTCCACGCGGAACTGGGCGCTGACCAGGGCTGCCCAACGCCGGCCAATTCTCACGAGCGTTCTGCCCAAATCGATCCCGATTTGGCAGAACGCTCGTGAGAATTGGCCGGAAAACGCCCGGCGAACACACTTTGGGCAACACAGGGCCGCAGGGCGGCCCCCCCCCCCCGGGGCCCTGTCCGGGATCGCGTGTCGTCGCGTTCCGGCACCGCCAGGAGGAGCACCGGGAGGCGTGCCGCGGGGAGGCCGACGCCTCCCGCTCCTCAGCCTCCGGGGGTCCCCTCCCTGGCGCCGGCAGCTGGGGCCGGGCCAGCCCCGAAAGCCGGGACCGGGCCCGGGCCTGCTTGCTCAGCCTTCCGTTGCCAGGGGCCTGAGCCTGGGGGCCTCCTCATGGGGAACCCTGAGTCCCGCGCCACGAGTCCCCCGACCGTCCCGGCCACAACGGCACCTTTCGCGGCTTCGTCCTAGCCGCGGAGTGAGAGACCAGACCGTTTCCCCACAGAGGCCAGCCCCCTCCAGGGGCGCCCCGGCCGCCCGCCACGGCGGAGGCGGACGCCCGGCCACGGCGCCTCCATCCACTCTGCTCGGGGAAAACTCCCCGGGGCCGCGGCTGCCGGACGCGCCCCATCGTCACGGCTCGTTTTCCGGGTGGCCGCGACATGCCCCGAGCGAGAAAGGGCCCTGCTCCACGCGGAACTGGGCGCTGACCAGGGCTGCCCAACGCCGGCCAATTCTCACGAGCGTTCTGCCCAAATCGATCCCGATTTGGGCAGAACGCTCGTGAGAATTGGCCGGAAAACGCCCGGCGAACACACTTCGGGCACCACAGGGCCGCAGGGCGGCCCCCCCCGGGGCCCTGTCCGGGATCGCGTGTCGTCGCGTTCCGGCACCGCCAGGAGGAGCTCCGGGAGGCTGCTCACCTGCATAGAACACCCAGAGCTCATCACAACAAGTACTCTCCCTAATAGCTGTCACCCACTTAACCCTTCGCCCCACACCCCTGCCCCCTAGCAACCCTCGATTTTGCTCTAGGTTAGAGTCTGTTTCCTCATTGGCCTTTCTCCCCTCACTATGTTCATCTGTTTTCTTTCTGAAATTCCATAGAGGTCAAGATATAGGCTATTGGTCTTTTCTTACTGATTTTACTTAGCTAAATCCACTGTAGATCCATCCACATCCTTGCAGATGGTAAGATTTCATCCTTTTTGAACCTGGATCCTATTCCATTAAGAAGATGTGGGAGAATGAATACACATACACACACACACACACACATATGATATATACGAGTGATATATATATATATATGTATATATATATATATATATCACTCATCAGTGAATGGACATTTGGTCTCCCTCCATTGTTTTACAATGGTTGAAAATGCTGCTGTAAATATCACGGTGCTTATACCCCACTGAATGTGCATTTTTGTGCCCTTTAGGGAAATAACTAGGAGGACAATTGCTGGATCCTACTGTTGTTCAGTTCTTAGCTTTTGGAGGACAGACTGTATTCTTTCCAAGAGTGGCTGCAACAACACGCAGGCCCACCAACAATGTAGGAGGGTCCCGGTTTTGGGTTTTGTTTTTTTTTTTTTTTTAGATTTTATTTATTTATTTGACAGAGGTCACAAGTAGGCAGAGAGGCAGGCAGAGAGAGAGGACGAAGCAGACTCCCCGCTGAGCAGAGAGCCCAATGCGGGGCTCGATCTCAGGACCCTGAGACCATGACCTGAGCCGAAGGCAGTGGCTTAACCCACTGAGCCACACAGGTGCCCCCGAGGGTTCCACTTTAAACAGAACATTCCCTGCCAGCAATTTCCTAAGGAGGAAATATAAAACCTGTGGGAAACCCTGACTCACTGAGCATCAGGAAAGCAGCCACAGAAATTCAGCCCAGGGTTCCTGACACCAAGTCCCTTGAAGCCAACAGAGTGCCTTTATCCAGGGAAATTCCCAAAGACTCTCCTTCTGACTTCACTACCCATGAAACTGCAGAGAAAATACAGCATGTCCAACCATATATAGCCGTTTGAGTGAACCTAGGAAGACAAGCATCCCTTTTAAATTGTCCAAGACTCCTTGGAATCATTTTGAATTTTCCCTCTGCCCTCATTGGAACTCTTTGGATTCAAAGACGAATCCATTAGGATACATCACCTTGGACAAAGAAGAAGCCATCATCCAAGTCTCTATCTGACCACAAACAGCCACCTCACTCTAGATGCCAGCCGTTCCACCAGAGTCTAGGCCCAGTGGAGTAAACACTGTTCGGTGAAGGAATACTTTCTATGTTCAAAAGGCACACCAAGTCAATCTCACCTTCCCTTTCGAATCCAAGGGATTTCCTAGGAAAGAGATGTTCCAAATACCTTTGTAAGCCAGAAATAAACAGAAAATGAGATCCCTGCCAGGTGCTCCCTGCAGAGAAACTCAGGAGCTCTGGCACCCACACGAGATTGCTTACAGCTGGTTCAGGGTGCCATTTGTGAGCTCCACTGGAGACAAGAGAAAAGCCCAGGAAATTTGGGGTGAAAGGGAATTTTTACCTGCCATCCTGGCATGGATGTGACATTGCCACCCACAGGCCTGCTGTTTTCTCTGAACACTGACGTCCTGGGACAAGCTGCATGACTGACTCAGACGCTGACTTCCAAACTTCAGGTCTCATGGAGCCAGAGTGAAGAAGGGTTGTCAGGTGCAGATAAGCAGGCGTCTCCCACCTAAAGCCTGCACATCTGCTCTGATTCCTGGGAGAAGGAGAGACACAGGCTTGTTTCTTAACTGGTCATTCACTTCCCTCTCAAGCTGGTCAATGCCCTTGTCCTTTTTGGAGAAACAAACATACTTTTCCAAACAAACACTCAGCTCCTCGGTTCCAAATGCACCATGAGTCGGGTTTGGTTCCCCTGGCTCCAGAGCCCAACTGGGAGGACCCTCCTGAACCATCCTGACAGCACATTACCAGCAAACCTGGGGAAAGAGGGCACAATGCTGAGTGGGGGACAGGCTCCATCAATTCTTACCACCACCCTTGAGCCTGGAGAAACAGAGACTATACAGCTCACCACTCCATCCTGTAAAAATAAGCTGTAGTGCCTCACGTTTCAGGGTCTCTCACCGGGCACCTCCGCCCTGCCTTCAGAGCCAGCAAGCTGCACTGACTCCTCTTCAGGTGTGTTTCCCATGGCAGCTCGCCGCTGCCTCCAGTGGTGGCAAGCAGCATCGCCATGCCTTCCAGGGTATCTCACACCACGGCTCACCACTCCCTCCAGTGGAGTGAACTGGCACTGCCGGGCCTTCCATAGACTCATTTTTTTTTTATTTGTTTATTTACAGCATAACAGTGTTCATTGTTTTGGCATCACACCCAGTGCTCCATGCAGTACGTGCCCTCCCTATTAACCACCACCTGATTCCTCAAACTCCCACCCCACCCTGCCCCTCCAAAACCCTCTGGTTGTTTTTCAGAGTCCATAGTCTCTCATGGTTCATCTCCCCTTCCAGTTTCTCTCAACTCCCTCTCCTCTCCATCTCCCTATGTCCTCCGTGTTATTTGCTATGCTCCACAAATAAGGGAGACCATATGATACATGACTCTCTCTCTGCTTGACTTATTTCGCTCAGCATAATTTCTTCCAGTCCCGTCCATGTTGCTACAAAAGTTGGGTATTCATCCTTTCTGATGGAGGCATAATACTCCATTGCGTATATGGACCACATCTTCCTTATCCATTCATCCGTTGAAGGGCATCTTGGTTCTTTCCACAGTTTGGTGAGCATAGCCATTGCTACAATAAGCATTGGGGTACAGATGGCTCTTCTTTTCACTACATCTGTATCTTTGGGGTAAATACCCAGCAGTGCAATTGCAGGGTCATAGGGAAGCTCTATTCTTAATTTCTGGAGGAATCTCCACACTGTTCTCCAAAGTGGCTGCACCAACTTGCATTCCCACCAACAGTGTAAGAGGGTTCCCCTTTCTCCACATCCTCTCCAACACACGTTGTTTCCTGTCTTGCTCATTTTGGCCATTCTAACTGGTGTCAGGTGGTATCTCAATGTGGTTTTCATTTGAATCTCCCTGATGGCTAGTGATGATGAACATTTTTTCATGTGTCTGATAGCCATTTGTATGTCTTCGTTGGAGAAGTGTCTGTTCATATCTTCTGCCCATTTTTGGATATGATTCTCTGTTTTGTGTGTGTTGAGTTTGAGAAGTTCTTTATAGATCCTGGATATCAACCTTTTGTCTGTACTGTCATTTGCAAATATCTTCTCCCATTCCGTGGGTTGCCTTTTTGTTTGGTGGACTGTTTCCTTTGCTGTGCAGAAGCTTTTGATCTTGATGAAGTGCCAAAAGTTTATTTTCGCTTTTGTTTCCTTGGCCTTTGGAGACATATCTTGAAAGAAGTTGCTGTGGCTGATATCGAAGAGGTTACTGCCTATGTTCTCCTCTAGGATTCTGATGGATTCCTGTCTCATGATGAGGTCTTTTATCCATTTCGAGTGTAAGAGAATGGTTGAGTTTCATTATTCTACATATAGCTGTCCAGTTTTCCCAGCACCATTGATTGAAGAGACTGTCTTTTTTTCCATTGAATATTTTTTCCTGTTTTGTCGAACATTATTTCACCGTGGAGTTGAGGGTCCATATCTGGGCTCTCCACTCTGTTCCACTGGTCTATGTGTCTGTTTTTATGCCAGGGCCACGCTGTCTTGGTGATCGCAGCTTTGTAGTAAAGCTTAAAATCGGGTAACGTGATGCCGCCAGTTTTGTTTTTGTTTTTCAACATTGCCTTAGCAATTCGGGGTCTCTTCTGATTCCATACAAATTTTAGGATTATTGGCTCCAGCTCTTTGAAAACTACCGGTGGAATTTTGATCGGAATGGCATTAAAAGCATAGATTGCTCTAGGCAGTATAAACATTTTAACAATGTTTATTCTTCCAATCCAAGAGCATGGAATTGTCTTCCATCTTTTTGGGTCTTCTTCAATTTCTTTCATGAGTGTTCTGTAGTTCCTCGAGTACAGATCCTTTACCTCTTTGGTTAGGTTTATTCCCAGGTATCTTATGGTTCTTGGTGCTCTAGTAAATGGAATCGATTCTCTAATTTCCCTTTCTGTATTTTCACTGTTAGTGTATAAGAAAGCCACTGATTTCTGTACATTGACTTTGTATCCTGCCACGTTACTGAATTGCTGTATGAGTCTAGTAGTTTGGGGGTGGAGTCTTTGGGGTTTTCCATATACAAAATCATGTCATCTGCGAAGAGAGAGAGTTTGACTTCTTCCTTGCCAATTTGGATACCTTTTATTTCTCTTTGTTGTCTGATTGCCGTTGCTAGGACTTCTAATACTATGTTGAACAAGAGTGGTGAGAGTGGGCATCCAAGCCCATTAGAATAACGTCAGACCTTTTCACAGAGACCTGGCAAGCCAGGAAGGGCTGGCAAAATATATTCAGAGTACTAAATGAGAAGAACATGCAACCAAGAATACTCTATCCGGCAAGACTGACATTTAAAATGGATGGAGAGATAAAGAGTTTCCAAGACCAGCAAGGCTTAAAAGACTATGCAACCAGCAAGCTGACACTGCAGGAAATATTAAGGGGGGGGTCCTATAAAAGAGAAAAAATCCCAAGAATATCATTGAACAGAAATATAGAAACAATCTACAGACAGAAAGACTTCAAAGGCAACATGACATGAATCAAAACCTATCTCTCAATAACCACTCTCAATGTGAATGGCCTAAATGCGCCCATAAAACGACACAGGGTTGCAGATTGGATAAAACGACAGGACCCATCCATATGTTGTCTACAAGAGACCCATTTTGAACCTAAGGATACACCCAGACTGAACGTGAACGGATGGAGAAGCATCTTTCATGCCAATGGGCCTCAAAAGAAGGCCGGGGTAGCGATTCTCATATCAGATAAATTAGATTTTAAACTAAAGACTGTAGTCAGAGATACAGAAGGACACTCCATAATTCTTAAAGGGACTATCCGCCAAGATGATCTAACAATTGTGAATATCTATGCCCCCAATATGGGAGCACCCAATTCCATAAGAAAACTATTAATCAAGATAAAGAGTCATATTGATATGAATACAATAATAGTAGGAGATCTTCATACGCCTCTCTCAGAAATAGACAGATCATCGAAGCAGAAAATTAAAAAAGAAATAAGAGCATTGAATGAAACATTGGACCAGATGGACCTCATAGACATATACAGAACATTCCACCCTAAAACAACAGAATACTCATTCTTCTCAAGTGCACATGGAACCTTCTCCAGAATAGACCACATACTGCGTCACAAGGATTGAGGATGCCTGATACTCATGCTGGGAATCTGCCTGCCACGCAGGGCACCGCTGTGCTGTTTGGAGCTGCGCTGAACCCTCAGAGCTGGAGAAACTTCCATGCACCCCTGAAGTCACCCCCAGGTTATGCGAACGTCTGGACACACACCTAGAGGCTAAGGCCCCGTCTGACACCCGAGCTCAACTCAGCGCACCAGGGCACCTGCCTCTGCACTGGCATATCAGGTCTACCATGGCCCTAGGCCTTAACCCTATCCCTAATTTTGGTTTTCAGGTATCATCCCCAAGAGTCCTGACCCCAAGACCCCAAGATTAAAGAATCCTGAGTGACACCTCAGGACTCTGTCCACCATGCAGGAGGAAACCATGCTGTTTGGAGCTGTGTCGAATCCTCAGAGCGGGAGAAACCTGCACGGTTCACCCGAGGCTATCCCCCACCCTCTGCGCACTATTGGGCCACAAATGTGGAGGCTGGCACTCAGCCTGCCTACCACCCAGGAGGAAACCGTGCCATTTGAAACTGAGTAGAACACTCAGAGTGGGAGAAACTGCATGCCTCCCTGAGCACAACCCCCTCCTTCAGCGGTCCCCTGACCACAAACCTGGACCCTCTCATGCCACCGGACCTCTGCCCTCAATTCATCCCCCTGGGATCCCTTCTCAGTGCCAGCAAATTGGGCCTGCCATGCCCCTGACCCTAACCTTAAGCCTAGGTTGCATTTTCAGTCTTCATCCCCAGAGGCTGGTCCCCCAATTCCTCCATATTTGGACCCCTGAGCCACAACCCAGTGCTCTGTCTGCCACCCGGGAGGAAACCGTTCTGTTTGGAGCTGCACAGAACCATCGGAATGGGAGAAATCTTCATGCTCCCTGAAGCCACCTCCACCTTCGGCCACCCCCCAGGCACAAACCCAGATCGTAATGCACCACCTGACCATGGCCCTCAACTCAGTACCCCAGACATCTAGCCTCGGCACCAGCAGATCAGGCCAGCCATGCCCCTGTGCTCTTTTCCAAGCCCTAGGTTGTGTTTTCAGTCTTCTGTCCTCTGATGATTGACACCAAAGCTCCGCTGATGGGTTACACCTGAACTATACCAGAATATTTCTTGGCCCCCTGAGGCTATCCCACTTTCAGCACCCCCCGTTCACACCTGGATCTTAACACTCACACTGACCCACGTCCTCAACTCTGCTCCCCAGGTCACTCCTCTCAGGGTGGCCTATTGAGACTGACATGACCCTCAGCCCTAACCAAAACTTAGGTACATTTTCTGTCTTGTGTCCCAAGAATACAGGTACCAAAGCCCCACATATGTGGGACCCCTGAGAAATGCCAGAGGACTCTGTCTTCAACCCAGAAGGAAACAGTAGAATTGGAACTCTGCCAAGGACTGAGAGCAGGAGAAATCTGCCTTTCCCCCCATGGCCACCAACCCGGAGCCTGACTCAGACTGACCCATGTTCTCTACTCAGTCCCCGTGAGAGCTCTGCACAGCACCAGCAAATCAGGCCTGTCATGTTGCTGGGACCTAGCCCCAACCCTAGGTTGGGGTTTCATGCTCTGTCCCCAGAGGACTGGCACCCAAGTCCCACGGATGGGGACCCCTGAGCAATATTTGAGATCTCTGCCTGCCACCCAGAAGGAAACCATACCATTTGGGACTCTGCAAAGGATTCTGAGCAGGAGAAATCTGCCACGCACCACTGAGTTCACCCAGAGTCAGCAGCTGGACACAAACCTGAACCTGACACTTACTCTATCCATCCCTCTGTACTCAGCCCTCTGGATAGCTTGCCACACCACCATCAGATTGGGCCTGCCATGCTCCTAACCCCTAACTGAAGCTTAGTTTGTGTTCTGAGCATTCAATTCCTAGGGGTCTGGCTCCCTACCCCACGGACTGGGGTCACCTTAGCCATACCACAGGACTCATCCTAACAGACAGGAGGAAAGCGTGCCATGTAGACCTCTAGAAAGTATTCAAAGCAGGATTAAAATGCCTGCCCATCTGAGCCTATACCAGCAAACCCCCAATTTCAGTGGCCTCTAGGTCACAAACCCTGTGCCTGACCAGAAACAGAACACTCATCCTTAATTCCAGCCTCTAGGAACCACACACACTGTCAGCTGTTTGGGCCTGCAATGTCCTTCGGGCCTAACTCTATCCCTAGCTTGGGTTCTCATGTCTCCGTCCCCTAAGGGTGGGCTCCAAAGCCCTAGGATTTGGGGATGCCTGAGCAATACCACAGGACTCAGCCTCACACCCAGATGGAAATCTTTCCATAATGGACTCCAGTAAGTATATAGGTCAGTATAAATATGAAGGCCCATCTGGTTCCATCGTCGTGGCTGGTTTTCCGGGTGGCCGCGACATGCCCCGAGCGAGAAAGGGCCCTGCTCCACGCGGAACTGGGCGCTGACCAGGGCTGCCCAACGCCGGCCAATTCTCACGAGCGCTCGTGAGAATTGGCCGGAAAGGCCCGGCGAACACACTTCGGGCACCACAGGGCCGCAGGGCGGCCCCCCCCGTGGCCCTGTCCGGGATCGCGTGTCGTCGCGTTCCGGCACCGCCAGGAGGAGCTCCGGGAGGCGTGCCGCAGGGCGGCTGACGCCTCCCGCTCCTCAGCCTCCGGGGGTCCCCTCCCTGGCGCCGGCAGCTGGGGCCGGGCCAGCCCCGAAAGCCGGGCCCGGGCCCGGGCCTGCTTGCTCAGCCTTCCGTTGCCAGGGGCCTGAGCCTTGGGGCCTCCCCATGGGGAAACCTGAGTCCCGCGCCACGAGTCCCCCGACCGTCCCGGCCACAACGGCACCTTTCGCGGCTTCGTCCTAGCCGCGGAGTGAGAGACCAGTCCGTTTCCCCACAGAGGCCAGCCCCCTCCAGGGGCGCCCCGGCCGCCCGCCACGGCGGACGCGGACGCCCGGCCACGGCGCCTCCATCCACTCTGCTCGGGGAAAACTCCCCGGCGCCGCGGCTGCCGGCCGCGCCCCTTCGTCGCGGCTTGTTTTCCGGGTGGCCGCGACATGTCCCGAGCGAGAAAGGGCCCTGCTCCACGCGGAACTGGGCGCTGACCAGGGCTGCCCAACGCCGGCCAATTCTCACGAGCGTTCTGCCCAAATCGATCCCGATTTGGGCAGAACGCTCGTGAGAATTGGCCGGAAAACGCCCGGCGAACACACTTCGGGCACCACAGGGCCGCAGGGCCGCCCCCCCCGGGGCGCTGTCCGGGATCGCGTGTCGTCGCGTTCCGGCACCGCCAGGAGGAGCTCCGGGAGGCGTGCCGCGGGGAGGAGGACGCCTCCCGCTCCTCAGCCTCCAGGGGTCCCCTTCCTGGCGCCGGCAGCTGGGGCCGGGCCAGCCCCGATAGCCGGTCCCGGGCCCGGGCCTGCTTGCTCAGCCTTCCGTTGCCAGGGGCCTGAGCCTGGGGCCTCCCCATGGGGAACCCTGAGTCCCGCGCCACGAGTCCCCCGACCGTCCCGGCGACAACGGCACCTTTCGCGGCTTCGTCCTAGCCGCGGACTGAGAGACCAGTCCGTTTCCCCACAGAGGCCAGCCCCCTCCAGGGGCGCCCGGGCCGCCCGCCACGGCGGAGGCGGACGCCTGGCCACGGCGCCTCCATCCACTCTGCTCGGGGAAAACTCCCCGGCGCCGCGGCTGCCGGCCGCGCCCCATCGTCGCGGCTCGTTTTCCGGGTGGCCGCGACATGCCCCGAGCGAGAAAGGGCCCTGCTCCACGCGGAACTGGGCGCTGACCAGGGCTGCCCAACGCCGGCCAATTCTCACGGGCAGAACGCTCGTGAGAATTGGCCGGAAAACGCCCGGCGAACACACTTCGGGCACCACAGGGCCGCAGGGCGGCCCCCCCCCCCCCGGGGCGCTGTCCGGGATCGCGTGTCGTCGCGTTCCGGCACCGCCAGGAGGAGCTCCGGGAGGCGTGCGGCGGGGCGGCCGACGCCTCCCGCTCCTCAGCCTCCGAGGGTCCCCTCCCTGGCGCCGGCAGCTGGGGCCGGGCCAGCCCCGAAATCCGGGCCCGGGCCCGGGCCTGCTTGCTCAGCCTTCCGTTGCCAGGGGCCTGAGCCTGGGGGCCTCCCCATGGGGAAACCTGAGTCCCGCGCCACGAGTCCCCCGACCGTCCCGGCGACAACGGCACCTTTCGCGGCTTCGTCCTAGTCGCGGAGTGAGAGACCAGTCCGTTTCCCCACAGAGGCCAGCCCCCTCCAGGGGCGCCCCGGCCGCCCGCCACGGCGGAGGCGGACGCCCGGCCACGGCGCCTCCATCCACTCTGCTCGGGGAAAACTCCCCGGCGCCGCGGCTGCCGGCCGCGCCCCATCGTCGCGGCTCGTTTTCCGGGTGGCCGCGACATGCCCCGAGCGAGAAAGGGCCCTGCTCCACGCGGAACTGGGCGCTGACCAGGGCTGCCCAACGCCGGCCAATTCTCACGAGCGTTCTGCCCAAATCGATCCCGATTTGGGCAGAACGCTCGTGAGAATTGGCCGGAAAACGCCCGGCGAACACACTTCGGGCACCAAAGGGCCGCAGGGCGGCCCCCCCCGGGGCCCTGTCCGGGATAGCGTGTCGTCGCGTTCCGGCACCGCCAGGAGGAACTCCGGGAGGCGTGCTGCGGGGCGGCCGACGCCTCCCGCTCCTCAGCCTCCGGGGGTCCCCTCCCTGGCGCCGGAAGCTGGGGCCGGGCCAGCCCCGAAAGCCGGGCCCGGGCCCGGGCCTGCTTGCTCAGCCTTCCGTTGCCAGGGGCCTGAGCCTTGGGGCCTCCCCATGGGGAACACTGAGTCCCGCGCCACGAGTCCCCCGACCGTCCCGGCGACAACGGCACCTTTCGCGGCTTCGTCCTAGCCGCGGAGTGAGAGACCAGTCCGTTTCCCCACAGAGGCCAGCCCCCTCCAGGGGCGCCCCAGCCGCCCGCCACGGCGGAGGCGGACGCCCGGCCACGGCGCCTCCATCCACTCTGCTCAGGGAAAACTCCCCGGCGCCGCGGCTGCCGGCCGCGCCCCATCGTCGCGGCACGTTTTCCGAGTGGCCGCGACATGCCCCGAGCGAGAAAGGGCCCTGCTCCACGCGGAACTGGGCGCTGACCAGGGCTGCCCAACGCCGGCCAATTCTCACGAGCGTTCTGCCCAAATCGATCCCGATTTGGGCAGAACGCTCGTGAGATTTGGCCGGAAAACGCCCGGCGAAGACACTTCGGGCACTAGAGGGCCGCAGGGCCGCCCCCCCGGGGCCCTGTCCGGGATGGCGTGTCGTCGCGTTCCGGCACCGCCAGGAGGAGCTCCGGGAGGCGGGCCCCGGGGAGGCCGACGCCTCCCGCTCCTCAGCCTCCGGGGGTCCCCTCCCTGGCGCCAGCCGCTGGGGCCGGGCCAGCCCCGAAACCCGGGCCCGGGCCCGGGCCTGCTTGCTCAGCCTTCTGTTGCCAGTGGCCTGAGCCTGGGGGCCTCCGCATGGGGAACCCTGCGTCCCGCGCCACGAGTCCCCCCGACCGTCCCGGCGACAACGGCACCTTTCGCGGCTTGGTCCCAGCCGTGGAGTGAGAGATCACTCCGTTCCCCCACAGAGGCCAGCCCCCTCCACGGGCGCCCCGGCCGCCCGCCACGGCGGAGGCGGACGCCCGGCCACGGCGCCTCCATCCACTCTGCTCGGGGAAAACTCCCCGGCGCCGGGGACGCCGGCCGCGCCCCATCGTCGCGGCTCGTTTTCCGGGTGGCCGCGCCATGCCCCGAGCGAGAAAGCGCTCTGCTCCACGCGGCACTGGGCGCTGACCAGGGCGGCCCAACGCCGGCCAATTCTCACGAGCGTTCTGCCCAAATCGATCCCGATTTGGGCAGAACGCTCGTGAGAATTGGCCGGAAAACGCCCGGCGAACACACTTCGGGCACCACAGGGCCGCAGGGCCGCCCCCCCGGGGCCCTGTCCGGGATCGCGTGTCGTCGCGTTCCGGCACCGCCAGTAGGAGCTCCGGGAGGCGGGCCCCGGGGAGGCCGACGCCTCCCGCTCCTCAGCCTCCGGGGGTCCCCTCCCTGGCGCCGGCCGCTGGGGCCGGGCCAGCCCCGAAAGCTAGGCCCGGGCCCGGGCCTGCTTGCTCAGCCTTCGGTTGCCAGGGGCCTGAGCCTGGGAGCCTCCGCATGGGGAACCCTGAGTCCCGCGTTCGAGTCCCCCCGACCGTCCCGGCGACAACGGCACCTTTCGTGGCTTGGTCCCAGCCGTGGAGTGAGAGATCACTCCGTTCCCCCACAGAGGCCAGCCCCCTCCACGGGCGCCCCGGCCGCCCGCCACGGCGGAGGCGGACGCCGGGCCACGGCGCCTCCATCCACTCTGCTCGGGGAAAACTCCCCGGGGCCGGGGCCGCCGGCCGCGCCCCATCGTCGCGGCTCGTTTTCCGGGTGGCCGCGCCGTGCCCCGAGCGAGAAAGCGGCCTGCTCCACGCGGCACTGGGCGCTGACCAGGGCTGCCAACGCCGGCCAATTCTCACGAGCGTTCTGCCCAAATCGATCCCGATTTGGGCAGAACGCTCGTGAGAATTGGCCGGAAAACGCCCGGCGAACACACTTCGGGCACCACAGGGCCGCAGGGCGGCCCCCCCCCGGGGCCCTGTCCGGGATCGCGTGTCGTCGCGTTCCGGCACCGCCAGGAGGAGCTCCGGGAGGCGTGCCGCGGGGCGGCCGACGCCTCCCGCTCCTCAGCCTCCGGGGGACCCCTCCCTGGCGCTGGCAGCTGGGGCCGGGGCCAGCCCCGAAAGCCGGGCCCGGGCCCGGGCCTGCTTGCTCAGCCTTCCGTTGCCAGGGGCCTGAGCCTGGGGGCCTCCCCATGGGGAACCCTGAGTCCCGCGCCACGAGTCCCCCGACCGTCCCGGCGACAACGGCACCTTTCGCGGCTTCATCCTAGCCGCGGAGTGAGAGACCAGTCCGTTTCCTCACAGAGGCCAGCCCCCTCCAGGGGCGCCCCGGCCGCCCGCCACGGCGGAGGCGGCAGCCCGGCCACGGCGCCTCCATGCAATCTGCTCGGGGAAATCTCCCCGGCGCCGAGGCTGCCGGCCGCGCCCCATCGTCGCGGCTCGTTTTCCGGATGGCCGCGACATGCCCCGAGCGAGAAAGGGCCCTGCTCCACGCGGAACTCGGCGCTGACCAGGGCTGCCCAACGCCGGCCAATTCTCACGAGCGTTCTGCCCAAATCGATCCCGATTTGGGCAGAACGCTCGTGAGAATTGGCCGGAAAAGGCCCGGCGAACACACTTCGGGCACCACAGGGCCGCAGGGCGGCCCCCCCCGGGGCCCTGTCCGGGATCGCGTGTCGTCGCGTTCCAGCACCGCCAGGAGGAGCTCCGGGAGGCGTGCCGCGGGGCGGCCGACGCCTCCCGCTCCTCACCCTCCGGGGGTCCCCTCCCTGGCGCCGGCAGCTGGGGCCGGGCCAGCCCCGAAAGCCGGGCCCGGGCCCGGGCCTGCTTGCTCAGCCTTCCGTTGCCAGGGGCCTGAGCCTGGGGGCCTCCCCATGGGGAACCCTGAGTCCCGTGCCACGAGTCCCCCGACCGTCCCGGCGACAACGGCACCTTTCGCGGCTTCGTCCTAGCCGCGGAGTGAGAGACCAGTCCGTTTCCCCACAGAGGCCAGCCCCCTCCAGGGGCGCCCCGGCCGCCCGCCACGGCGGAGGCAGACGCCCGGCCACGGCGCCTCCATCCACTCTGCTCGGGGAAATCTCCCCGGCGCCACGGCTGCCGGCCGCGCCCCATCGTCGCGGCTCGCTTTCCGGGTGGCCGCGACATGCCCCGAGCGAGAAAGGTCCCTGCTCCACGCGGAACTGGGCGCTGACCAGGGCTGCCCAACGCCGGCCAATTCTCACGAGCGTTCTGCCCAAATCGATCCCGATTTGGGCAGAACGCTCGTGAGAATTGGCCGGAAAACGCCCGGCGAACACACTTCGGGCACCAAAGGGCCGCAGGGCGGCCCCCCCCCGGGGCCCTGTCCGGGATAGCGTGTCGTCGCGTTCCGGCACCGCCAGGAGGAACTCCGGGAGGCGTGCTGCGGGGCGGCCGACGCCTCCCGCTCCTCAGCCTCCGGGGGTCCCCTCCCTGGCGCCGGAAGCTGGGGCCGGGCCAGCCCCGAAAGCCGGGCCCGGGCCCGGGCCTGCTTGCTCAGCCTTCCGTTGCCAGGGGCCTGAGCCTTGGGGCCTCCCCATGGGGAACACTGAGTCCCGCGCCACGAGTCCCCCGACCGTCCCGGCGACAACGGCACCTTTCGCGGCTTCGTCCTAGCCGCGGAGTGAGAGACCAGTCCGTTTCCCCACAGAGGCCAGCCCCCTCCAGGGGCGCCCCAGCCGCCCGCCACGGCGGAGGCGGACGCCCGGCCACGGCGCCTCCATCCACTCTGCTCAGGGAAAACTCCCCGGCGCCGCGGCTGCCGGCCGCGCCCCATCGTCGCGGCACGTTTTCCGAGTGGCCGCGACATGCCCCGAGCGAGAAAGGGCCCTGCTCCACGCGGAACTGGGCGCTGACCAGGGCTGCCCAACGCCGGCCAATTCTCACGAGCGTTCTGCCCAAATCGATCCCGATTTGGGCAGAACGCTCGTGAGATTTGGCCGGAAAACGCCCGGCGAAGACACTTCGGGCACTAGAGGGCCGCAGGGCCGCCCCCCCGGGGCCCTGTCCGGGATGGCGTGTCGTCGCGTTCCGGCACCGCCAGGAGGAGCTCCGGGAGGCAGGCCCCGGGGAGGCCGACGCCTCCCGCTCCTCAGCCTCCGGGGGTCCCCTCCCTGGCGCCAGCCGCTGGGGCCGGGCCAGCCCCGAAACCCGGGCCCGGGCCCGGGCCTGCTTGCTCAGCCTTCCGTTGCCAGTGGCCTGAGCCTGGGGGCCTCCGCATGGGGAACCCTGAGTCCCGCGCCACGAGTCCCCCCGACCGTCCCGGCGACAACGGCACCTTTCGCGGCTTGGTCCCAGCCGTGGAGTGAGAGATCACTCCGTTCCCCCACAGAGGCCAGCCCCCTCCACGGGCGCCCCGGCCGCCCGCCACGGCGGAGGCGGACGCCCGGCCACGGCGCCTCCATCCACTCTGCTCGGGGAAAACTCCCCGGCGCCGGGGACGCCGGCCGCGCCCCATCGTCGCGGCTCGTTTTCCGGGTGGCCGCGCCATGCCCCGAGCGAGAAAGCGCTCTGCTCCACGCGGCACTGGGCGCTGACCAGGGCGGCCCAACGCCGGCCAATTCTCACGAGCGTTCTGCCCAAATCGATCCCGATTTGGGCAGAACGCTCGTGAGAATTGGCCGGAAAACGCCCGGCGAACACACTTCGGGCACCACAGGGCCGCAGGGCCGCCCCCCCCGGGGCCCTGTCCGGGATCGCGTGTCGTCGCGTTCCGGCACCGCCAGTAGGAGCTCCGGGAGGCGGGCCCCGGGGAGGCCGACGCCTCCCGCTCCTCAGCCTCCGGGGGTCCCCTCCCTGGCGCCGGCCGCTGGGGCCGGGCCAGCCCCGAAAGCTAGGCCCGGGCCCGGGCCTGCTTGCTCAGCCTTCCGTTGCCAGGGGCCTGAGCCTGGGAGCCTCCGCATGGGGAACCCTGAGTCCCGCGTTCGAGTCCCCCCGACCGTCCCGGCGACAACGGCACCTTTCGTGGCTTGGTCCCAAGCGTGGAGTGAGAGATCACTCCGTTCCCCCACAGAGGCCAGCCCCCTCCACGGGCGCCCCGGCCGCCCGCCACGGCGGAGGCGGACGCCGGGCCACGGCGCCTCCATCCACTCTGCTCGGGGAAAACTCCCCGGGGCCGGGGCCGCCGGCCGCGCCCCATCGTCGCGGCTCGTTTTCCGGGTGGCCGCGCCGTGCCCCGAGCGAGAAAGCGGCCTGCTCCACGCGGCACTGGGCGCTGACCAGGGCTGCCAACGCCGGCCAATTCTCACGAGCGTTCTGCCCAAATCGATCCCGATTTGGGCAGAACGCTCGTGAGAATTGGCCGGAAAACGCCCGGCGAACACACTTCGGGCACCACAGGGCCGCAGGGCGGCCCCCCCCGGGGCCCTGTCCGGGATCGCGTGTCGTCGCGTTCCGGCACCGCCAGGAGGAGCTCCGGGAGGCGTGCCGCGGGGCGGCCGACGCCTCCCGCTCCTCAGCCTCCGGGGGACCCCTCCCTGGCGCTGGCAGCTGGGGCCGGGCCAGCCCCGAAAGCCGGGCCCGGGCCCGGGCCTGCTTGCTCAGCCTTCCGTTGCCAGGGGCCTGAGCCTGGGGGCCTCCCCATGGGGAACCCTGAGTCCCGCGCCACGAGTCCCCCGACCGTCCCGGCGACAACGGCACCTTTCGCGGCTTCATCCTAGCCGCGGAGTGAGAGACCAGTCCGTTTCCTCACAGAGGCCAGCCCCCTCCAGGGGCGCCCCGGCCGCCCGCCACGGCGGAGGCGGCAGCCCGGCCACGGCGCCTCCATGCAATCTGCTCGGGGAAATCTCCCCGGCGCCGAGGCTGCCGGCCGCGCCCCATCGTCGCGGCTCGTTTTCCGGGTGGCCGCGACATGCCCCGAGCGAGAAAGGGCCCTGCTCCACGCGGAACTGGGCGCTGACCAGGGCTGCCCAACGCCGGCCAATTCTCACGAGCGTTCTGCCCAAATCGATCCCGATTTGGGCAGAACGCTCGTGAGAATTGGCCGGAAAAGGCACGGCGAACACACTTCGGGCACCACAGGGCCGCAGGGCGGCCCCCCCCGGGGCCCTGTCCGGGATCGCGTGTCGTCGCGTTCCAGCACCGCCAGGAGGAGCTCCGGGAGGCGTGCCGCGGGGCGGCCGACGCCTCCCGCTCCTCACCCTCCGGGGGTCCCCTCCCTGGCGCCGGCAGCTGGGGCCGGGCCAGCCCCGAAAGCCGGGCCCGGGCCCGGGCCTGCTTGCTCAGCCTTCCGTTGCCAGGGGCCTGAGCCTGGGGGCCTCCCCATGGGGAACCCTGAGTCCCGTGCCACGAGTCCCCCGACCGTCCCGGCGACAACGGCACCTTTCGCGGCTTCGTCCTAGCCGCGGAGTGAGAGACCAGTCCGTTTCCCCACAGAGGCCAGCCCCCTCCAGGGGCGCCCCGGCCGCCCGCCACGGCGGAGGCAGACGCCCGGCCACGGCGCCTCCATCCACTCTGCTCGGGGAAATCTCCCCGGCGCCACGGCTGCCGGCCGCGCCCCATCGTCGCGGCTCGCTTTCCGGGTGGCCGCGACATGCCCCGAGCGAGAAAGGTCCCTGCTCCACGCGGAACTGGGCGCTGACCAGGGCTGCCCAACGCCGGCCAATTCTCACGAGCGTTCTGCCCAAATCGATCCCAATTTGGGCAGAACGCTCGTGAGAATTGGCCGGAAAACGCCCGGCGAACACACTTCGGGCACCACAGGGCCGCAGGGCGGCCCCCGCCGGGGCCCTGTCCGGGATCGCGTGTCGTCGCGTTCCGGCACCGCCAGGAGGAGCTCCGGGAGGCGTGCCGCGGGGCGGCCGACGCCTCCCGCTCCTCACCCTCCGGGGGTCCCCTCCCTGGCGCCGGGAGCGGGGGCCGGGCCAGCCCCGAAAGCCGGGCCCGGGCCCGGGCCTGCTTTCTCAGCCTTCCGTTGCCAGGGGCCTGAGCCTGGGGGCCTCCCCATGGGGAACCCTGAGTCCCGCGCCACGAGTCCCCCGACCGTCCCGGCGACAACGGCACCTTTCGCGGCTTCGTCCTAGTCGCGGAGTGAGAGACCAGTCCGTTTCCCCACAGAGGCCAGCCCCCTCCAGGGGCGCCCCGGCTGCCCGCCAGGGCGGAGGCGGACGCCCGGCCACGGCGCCTCCATCCACTCTGCTCGGGGAAATCTCCCCGGCGCCGCGGCTGCCGGCCGCGCCCCTTCGTCGCGGCTCGCTTTCCGGGTGGCCGCGACATACCCCGAGCGAGAAAGGGCCCTGCTCCACGCGGAACTGGGCGCTGACCAGGGCTGCCCAACGCCGGCCAATTCTCACGAGCGTTCTGCCCAAATCGATCCCGATTTGGGCAGAACGCTCGTGAGAATTGGCCGGAAAACGCCCGGCGAACACACTTCGGGCACCACAGGGCCGCAGGGCGGCCCCCCCCGGGGCCCTGTCCGGGATCGCGTGTCGTCGCGTTCCGGCACCGCCAGGAGGAGCTCCGGGAGGCGTGCCGCGGGGCGGCCGACGCCTCCCGCTCCTCTGCCTCCGGGGAACCCCTCCCTGGCGCTGGCAGCTGCGGCCGGGCCAGCCCCGAAAGCCGGTCCCGACCCCGGGCCTGCTTGCTCAGCCTTCCGTTGCCAGGGGCCTGAGCCTGGGGGCCTCCGCATGGGGAACCCTGAGTCCCGCGCCACGAGTCCCCCCGACCGTCCCGGCGACAACGGCACCTTTCGCGGCTTGGTCCCAGCCGTGGAGTGAGAGATCACTCCGTTCCCCCACAGAGGCCAGCCCCCTCCACGGGCGCCCCGGCCGCCCGCCACGCCGGAGGCGGACGCCCGGCCACGGCGCCTCAATCCACTCTGCTCGGGGAAAACTCCCCGGCGCCGGGGACGCCGGCCGCGCCCCATCGTCGCGGCTCGTTTTCCGGGTGGCCGCGCCATGCCCCGAGCGAGAAAGCGCTCTGCTCCACGCGGCACTGGGCGCTGACCAGGGCGGCCCAACGCCGGCCAATTCTCACGAGCGTTCTGCCCAAATCGATCCCGATTTGGGCAGAACGCTCGTGAGAATTGGCCGGAAAACGCCCGGCGAACACACTTCGGGCACCACAGGGCCGCAGGGCCACCCCCCCGGGGCCCTGTCCGGGATCGCGTGTCGTCGCGTTCCGGCACCGCCAGTAGGAGCTCCGGGAGGCGGGCCCCGGGGAGGCCGACGGCTCCCGCTCCTCAGCCTCCGGGGGTCCCCTCCCTGGCGCCGGCCGCTGGGGCCGGGCCAGCCCCGAAAGCTAGGCCCGGGCCCGGGCCTGCTTGCTCAGCCTTCCGTTGCCAGGGGCCTGAGCCTGGGAGCCTCCGCATGGGGAACCCTGAGTCCCGCGCTCGAGTCCCCCCGACCGTCCCGGCGACAACGGCACCTTTCGTGGCTTGGTCCCAGCCGTGGAGTGAGAGATCACTCCGTTCCCCCACAGAGGCCAGCCCCCTCCACGGGCGCCCCGGCCGCCCGCCACGGCGGAGGCGGACGCCCGGCCACGGCGCCTCCATCCACTCTGCTTGGGGAAAACTCCCCGGCGCCGGGACCGCCGGCCGCGCCCCATCGTCGCGGCTCTTTTTCCGGGTGGCCGCGCCATGCCCAGAGCGATAAAGCGCCCTGCTCCACGCGGCACTGGGCGCTGACCAGGGCTGCCCAACGCCGGCCAATTCTCACGAGCGTTCTGCCCAAATCGATCCCGATTTGGGCAGAACGCTCGTGAGAATTGGCCGGAAAACACCCGGCGAAGACTCTTCGGGCACTAGAGGGCCGCAGGGCCGCCCCCCCGGGGCCCTGTCCGGGATCGCGTGTCGTCGCGTTCCGGCACCGCCAGGAGGAGCTCCGGGAGGCGGGCCCCGGGGAGGCCGACGCCTCCCGCTCCTCAGCCTCCGGGGGTCCCCTCCCTGGCGCCAGCCGCTGGGGCCGGGCCAGCCCCGAAAGCTAGGCCCGGGCCCGGGCCTGCTTGCTCAGCCTTCCGGTGCCAGGGGCCTGAGCCTGGGGGCCTCCGCATGGGGAACCCTGAGTCCCGCGCCATGTGTCCCCCCGACCGTCCCGGCGACAACGGCACCTTTCGCGGCTTGGTCCCAGCCGTGGAGTGAGAGATCACTCCGTTCCCCCACAGAGGCCAGCCCCCTCCACGGGCGCCCCGGCCGCCCGCCACGGCGGAGGCGGACGCCGGGCCACGGCGCCTCCATCCACTCTGCTCGGGGAAATCTCCCCGGCGCCGCGGCTGCCGGCCGCGCCCCATCGTCGCGGCTCGCTTTCCGGGTGGCCGCGACATGCCCCGAGCGAGAAAGGGCCCTGCTCCACGCGGAACTGGGCGCTGACCAGGGCTGCCCAACGCCGGCCAATTCTCACGAGCGTTCTGCCCAAATCGATCCCGATTTGGGCAGAACGCTCGTGAGAATTGGCCGGAAAACGCCCGGCGAACACACTTCGGGCACCACAGGGCCGCAGGGCGGCCCCCCCCGGGGCCCTGTCCGGGATCGCGTGTCGTCGCGTTCCGGCACCGCCAGGAGGAGCTCCGGGAGGCGTGCCGCGGGGCGGCCGACGCCTCCCGCTCCTCAGCCTCCGGGGGACCCCTCCCTGGCGCTGGCAGCTGGGGCCGGGCCTGCCCCGAAAGCCGGGCCCGACCCCGGGCCTGCTTGCTCAGCCTTCCGTTGCCAGGGGCCTGAGCCTGGGGGCCTCCCCATGGGGAACCCTGAGTCCCGCGCCACGAGTCCCCCGACCGTCCCGGCGACAACGGCACCTTTCTTGGCTTCGTCCTAGCTGCGGAGTGAGAGACCAGTCCGTTTCCCCACAGAGGCCAGCCCCCTCCAGGGGCGCCCCGGCAGCCCGCCACGGCGGAGGCGGACGCCCGGCCACGGCGCCTCCATCCACTCTGCTCGGGGAAATCTCCCCGGCGCCGCGGCTGCCGGCCGCGCCCCATCGTCGCAGCTCATTTTCCGGGTGGCCGCGTCATGCCCCGAGCGAGAAAGGGCCCTGCTCCACGCGGAACTGGGCGATGACCAGGGCTGCCCAACGCCGGCCAATTCTCACGAGCGCTCGTGAGAATTGGCCGGAAAAGGCCCGGCGAACACACTTCGGGCACCACAGGGCCGCAGGGCGGCCCCCCCCGGGGCCCTGTCCGGGATCGCGTGTCGTCGCGTTCCGGCACCGCCAGGAGGAGCTCCGGGAGGCGTGCCGCAGGGCGGCTGACGCCTCCCGCTCCTCAGCCTCCGGGGGTCCCCTCCCTGGCGCCGGCAGCTGGGGCCGGGCCAGCCCCGAAAGCCGGGCCCGGGCCCGGGCCTGCTTGCTCAGCCTTCCGTTGCCAGGGGCCTGAGCCTGGGGGCCTCCCCATGGGGAAACCTGAGTCCCGCGCCACGAGTCCCCCGACCGTCCCGGCCACAACGGCACCTTTCGCGGCTTCGTCCTAGCCGCGGAGTGAGAGACCAGTCCGTTTCCCCACAGAGGCCAGCCCCCTCCAGGGGCGCCCCGGCCGCCCGCCACGGCGGAGGCCGACGCCCGGCCACTGCGCCTCCATCCACTCTGCTCGGGGAAAACTCCCCGGCGCCGCGGCTGCCGGCCGCGCCCCATCGTCGCGGCTCGTTTTCCGGGTGGCCGCGACATGTCCCGAGCGAGAAAGGGCCCTGCTCCACGCGGAACTGGGCGCTGACCAGGGCTGCCCAACGCCGGCCAATTCTCACGAGCGTTCTGCCCAAATCGATCCCGATTTGGGCAGAACGCTCGTGAGAATTGGCCGGAAAAGGCCCGGCGAACACACTTCGGGCACCATAGGGCCGCAGGGCGGCCCCCCCCGGGGCCCTGTCCGGGATCGCGTGTCGTCGCGTTCCGGCACCGCCAGGAGGAGCTCCGGGAGGTGTGCCACGGGGCGGCCGACGCCTCCCGCTTCTCAGCCTCCGGGGGTCCCCTCCCTGGCGCTGGCAGGTGGGGCCGGGCCAGCCCCGAAAGCCGGGCCCGGGCCCGGGCCTGCTTGCTCAGCCTTCCGTTGCCAGGGGCCTGAGCCTGGGGGCCTCCCCATGGGGAACCCTGAGTCCCGCGCCACGAGTCCCCCGACCGTCCCGGCGACAACGGCACCTTTCGCGGCTTCGTCCTAGCCGCGGAGTGAGAGACCAGTCCGTTTCCCCACAGAGGCCAGCCCCCTCCAGGGGCGCCCCGGCCGCCCGCCACGGCGGAGGCGGACGCCCGGCCACGGCGCCTCCATCCACTCTGCTCGGGGAAAACTCCCCGGCGCCGCGGCTGCCGGACGCGCCCCATCGTCGCGGCTCGTTTTCCGGGTGGCCGCGACATGCCCCAAGCGAGAAAGGGCCCTGCTCCACGCGGAACTGGGCGCTGACCAGGGCTGCCCAACGCCGGCCAATTCTCACGAGCGTTCTGCCCAAATCGATCCCGATTTGGGCAGAACGCTCGTGAGAATTGGCCGGAAAAAGCCCGGCGAACACACTTCGGGCACCACAGGGCCGCAGGGCGGCCCCCCCCGGGGCCCTGTCTGGGATCGCGTGTCGTCGCGTTCCGGCACCGCCAGGAGGAGCTCCGGGAGGCGTGCCGCGGGGCGGCCGACGCCTCCCGCTCCTCAGCCTCCGGGTGTCCCCTACCTGGCGCCGGCACCTGGGGCCGGGCCAGCCACGAAAGCCGGGCCCGGGCCCGGGCCTGCTTGCTCAGCCTTCCGTTGCCAGGGGCCTGAGCCTGGGGGCCTCCCCATGGGGAACCCTGAGTCCCGCGCCACGAGTCCCCCGACCGTCCCGGCGACAAAGGCACCTTTCGCGGCTTCGTCCTAGTCGCGGAGTGAGAGACCAGTCCGTTTCCCCACAGAGGCCAGCCCCCTCCAGGGGCGCCCCGGCCGCCCGCCACGGCGGAGGCGGACGCCCGGCCACGGCGCCTCCATCCACTCTGCTCGGGGAAATCTCCCCGGCGCCGCGGCTGCCGGCCGCGCCCCATCGTCGCGGCTCGCTTTCCGGGTGGCCGCGACATGCCCCGAGCGAGAAAGGGCCCTGCTCCACGCGGAACTGGGCGCTGACCAGGGCTGCCCAACGCCGGCCAATTCTCACGAGCGTTCTGCCCAAATCGATCCCGATTTGGGCAGAACGCTCGTGATAATTGGCCGGAAAAAGCCCGGCGAACACACTTCGGGCACCACAGGGCCGCAGGGCGGCCCCCCCCGGGGCCCTGTCCGGGATCGCGTGTCGTCGCGTTCCGGCACCGCCAGGAGGAGCTCCGGGAGGCGTGCCGCGGGGCGGCCGACGCCTCCCGCTCCTCAGCCTCCGGGGGACCCCTCCCTGGCGCTGGCAGCTGGGGCCGGGCCAGCCCCGAAAGCCGGGCCCGACCCCGGGCCTGCTTGCTCAGCCTTCCGTTGCCAGGGGCCTGAGCCTGGGGGCCTCCCCATGGGGAACCCTGAGTCCCGCGCCACGAGTCCCCCGATCGTCCCGGCGACAACGGCACCTTTCGCGGCTTCGTCCTAGCCGCGGAGTGAGAGACCAGTCCGTTTCCCCACAGAGGCCAGCCCCCTCCAGGCGCGCCCCGGACGCCTGCCACGGCGGAGGCGGGCGCCCGGCCACGGCGCCTCCATCCACTCTGCTCGGGGAGAACTCCCCGGCGCCGCGGCTGCCGGCCGCGCCCCATCGTCGCGGCTCGTTTTCCGGGTGGCCGCGACATGCCCCGAGCGAGAAAGGGCCCTGCTCCACGCGGAACTGGGCGCTGACCAGGGCTACCCAACGCCGGCCAATTCACACGAGCGTTCTGCCCAAATCGGGATCGATTTGGGCAGAACGCTCGTGAGAATTGGCCGGAAAAGGCCCGGCGAACACACTTCGGGCACCACAGGGCCGCAGGGCGGCCCCCCCCGGGGCCCTGTCCGGGATCGCGTGTCGTCGCGTTCCAGCACCGCCAGGAGGAGCTCCGGGAGGCGTGCCGCGGGGCGGCCGACGCCTCCCGCTCCTCAGCCTCCGGGGGTCCCCTCCCTGGCGCCGGCAGCTGGGGCCGGGCCAGCCCCGAAAGCCGGGCCCGGGCCCGGGCCTGCTTGCTGAGCCTTCCGTTGCCAGGGGCCTGAGCCTTGGGGCCTCCCCATGGGGAACCCTGAGTCCCGCGCCACGAGTCCCCCGACCGTCCCGGCGACAATGGCACCTTTCGCGGCTTCGTCCTAGCCGCGGAGTGAGAGACCAGTCCGTTTCCCCACAGAGGCCAGCCCCCTCCAGGGGCGCCCCGGCCGCCTGCCACGGCGGAGGCGGGCGCCCGGCCACGGCGCCTCCATCCACTCTGCTCGGGGAGAACTCCCCGGCGCCGGGGCTGCCGGCCGCGCCCCATCGTCGCGGCTCGTTTTCCGGGTGGCCGCGACATGCCCCGAGCGAGAAAGGTCCCTGCTCCACGCGGAACTGGGCGCTGACCAGAGCTACCCAACGCCGGCCAATTCACACGAGCGTTCTGCCCAAATCGGGATCGATTTGGGCAGAACGCTCGTGAGAATTGGCCGGAAAAGGCCCGGCGAACACACTTCGGGCACCACAGGGCCGCAGGGCGGCCCCCCCCGGGGCCCTGTCCGGGATCGCGTGTCGTCGCGTTCCGGCACCGCCAGGAGGAGCTCCGGGAGGCGTGCCGCAGGGCGGCTGACGCCTCCCGCTCCTCAGCCTCCGGGGGTCCCCTCCCTGGCGCCGGCAGCTGGGGCCGGGCCAGCCCCGAAAGCCGGGCCCGGGCCCGGGCCTGCTTGCTCAGCCTTCCGTTGCCAGGGGCCTGAGCCTGGGGGCCTCCCCATGGGGAACCCTGAGTCCCGCGACACGAGTCCCCCGACCGTCCCGGCGACAACGGCACCTTTCGCGGCTTCGTCCTAGCCGCGGAGTGAGAGACCAGTCCGTTTCCCCACAGAGGCCAGCCCCCTCCAGGGGCGCCCCGGCAGCCCGCCACGGCGGAGGCGGACGCCCGGCCACGGCGCCTCCATCCACTCTGCTCGGGGAAAACTCCCCTGCGCCGCGGCTGCCGGCCGCGCCCCATCGTCGCAGCTCATTTTCCGGGTGGCCGCGTCATGCCCCGAGCGAGAAAGGGCCCTGCTCCACGCGGAACTGGGCGATGACCAGGGCTGCCCAACGCCGGCCAATTCTCACGAGCGCTCGTGAGAATTGGCCGGAAAAGGCCCGGCGAACACACTTCGGGCACCACAGGGCCGCAGGGCGGCCCCCCCCGGGGCCCTGTCCGGGATCGCGTGTCGTCGCGTTCCGGCACCGCCAGGAGGAGCTCCGGGAGGTGTGCCACGGGGCGGCCGACGCCTCCCGCTTCTCAGCCTCAGGGGGTCCCCTCCCTGGCGCTGGCAGGTGGGGCCGGGCCAGCCCCGAAAGCCGGGACCGGGCCCGGGCCTGCTTGCTCAGCCTTCCGTTGCCAGGGGCCTGAGCCTGGGGGCCTCCCCATGGGGAACCCTGAGTCCCGCGCCACGAGTCCCCCGACCGTCCCGGCGACAACGGCACCTTTCGCGGCTTCGTCCTAGCCGCGGAGTGAGAGACCAGTCCGTTTCCCCACAGAGGCCAGCCCCCTCCAGGGGCGCCCCGGCCGCCCGCCACGGCGGAGGCGGACGCCCGGCCACGGCGCCTCCATCCACTCTGCTCGGGGAAAACTCCCCGGCGCCGCGGCTGCCGGCCGCGCCCCATCGTCGCGGCTCGTTTTCCGGGTGGCCGCGACATGCCCCAAGCGAGAAAGGGCCCTGCTCCACGCGGAACTGGGCGCTGACCAGGGCTGCCCAACGCCGGCCAATTCTCACGAGCGTTCTGCCCAAATCGATCCCGATTTGGGCAGAACGCTCGTGAGAATTGGCCGGAAAACGCCCGGCGAACACACTTCGGGCACCACAGGGCCGCAGGGCGGCCCCCCCCGGGGCCCTGTCTGGGATCGCGTGTCGTCGCGTTCCGGCACCGCCAGGAGGAGCTCCGGGAGGCGTGCCGCGGGGCGGCCGACGCCTCCCGCTCCTCAGCCTCCGGGTGTCCCCTACCTGGCGCCGGCAGCTAGGGCCGGGCCAGCCCCGAAAGCCGGGCCCGGGCCCGGGCCTGCTTGCTCAGCCTTCCGTTGCCAGGGGCCTGAGCCTGGGGGCCTCCCCATGGGGAACCCTGAGTCCCGCGCCACGAGTCCCCCGACCGTCCCGGCGACAACGGCACCTTTCGCGGCTTCGTCCTAGCCGCGGAGTGAGAGACCAGTCCGTTTCCCCACAGAGGCCAGCCCCCTCCAGGGGCGCCCCGGCAGCCCGCCACGGCGGATGCGGACGCCCGGCCACGGCGCCTCCATCCACTCTGCTCGGGAAAACTCCCCTGCGCCGCGGCTGCCGGCCGCGCCCCATCGTCGCAGCTCATTTTCCGGGTGGCCGCGTCATGCCCCGAGCGAGAAAGGGCCCTGCTCCACGCGGAACTGGGCGATGACCAGGGCTGCCCAACGCCGGCCAATTCTCACGAGCGCTCGTGAGAATTGGCCGGAAAAGGCCCGGCGAACACACTTCGGGCACCACAGGGCCGCAGGGCGGCCCCCCCCGGGGCCCTGTCCGGGATCGCGTGTCGTCGCGTTCCGGCACCGCCAGGAGGAGCTCCGGGAGGCGTGCCACAGGGCGGCTGACGCCTCCCGCTCCTCAGCCTCCGGGGGTCCCCTCCCTGGCGCCGGCAGCTGGGGCCGGGCCAGCCCCGAAAGCCGGGCCCGGGCCCGGGCCTGCTTGCTCAGCCTTCCGTTGCCAGGGGCCTGAGCCTGGGGGCCTCCCCATGGGGAAACCTGAGTCCCGCGCCACGAGTCCCCCGACCGTCCCGGCCACAACGGCACCTTTCGCGGCTTCGTCCTAGCCGCGGAGTGAGAGACCAGTCCGTTTCCCCACAGAGGCCAGCCCCCTCCAGGGGCGCCCCGGCCGCCCGCCACGGCGGAGGCCGACGCCCGGCCACTGCGCCTCCATCCACTCTGCTCGGGGAAAACTCCCCGGCGCCGCGGCTGCCGGCCGCGCCCCATCGTCGCGGCTCGTTTTCCGGGTGGCCGCGACATGTCCCGAGCGAGAAAGGGCCCTGCTCCACGCGGAACTGGGCGCTGACCAGGGCTGCCCAACGCCGGCCAATTCTCACGAGCGTTCTGCCCAAATCGATCCCGATTTGGGCAGAACGCTCGAGAGAATTGGCCGGAAAAGGCCCGGCGAACACACTTCGGGCACCACAGGGCCGCAGGGCGGCCCCCCCCGGGGCCCTGTCCGGGATCGCGTGTCGTCGCGTTCCGGCACCGCCAGGAGGAGCTCCGGGAGGTGTGCCACGGGGCGGCCGACGCCTCCCGCTTCTCAGCCTCAGGGGGTCCCCTCCCTGGCGCTGGCAGGTGGGGCCGGGCCAGCCCCGAAAGCCGGGACCGGGCCCGGGCCTGCTTGCTCAGCCTTCCGTTGCCAGGGGCCTGAGGCTGGGGGCCTCCCCATGGGGAACCCTGAGTCCCGCGCCACGAGTCCCCCGACCGTCCCGGCGACAACGGCACCTTTCGCGGCTTCGTCCTAGCCGCGGAGTGAGAGACCAGTCCGTTTCCCCACAGAGGCCAGCCCCCTCCAGGGGCGCCCCGGCCGCCCGCCACGGCGGAGGCGGACGCCCGGCCACGGCGCCTCCATCCACTCTGCTCGGGGAAAACTCCCCGGCGCCGCGGCTGCCGGCCGCGCCCCATCGTCGCGGCTCGTTTTCCGGGTGGCCGCGACATGCCCCAAGCGAGAAAGGGCCCTGCTCCACGCGGAACTGGGCGCTGACCAGGGCTGCCCAACGCCGGCCAATTCTCACGAGCGTTCTGCCCAAATCGATCCCGATTTGGGCAGAACGCTCGTGAGAATTGGCCGGAAAACGCCCGGCGAACACACTTCGGGCACCACAGGGCCGCAGGGCGGCCCCCCCCGGGGCCCTGTCTGGGATCGCGTGTCGTCGCGTTCCGGCACCGCCAGGAGGAGCTCCGGGAGGCGTGCCGCGGGGCGGCCGACGCCTCCCGCTCCTCAGCCTCCGGGTGTCCCCTACCTGGCGCCGGCAGCTAGGGCCGGGCCAGCCCCGAAAGCCGGGCCCGGGCCCGGGCCTGCTTGCTCAGCCTTCCGTTGCCAGGGGCCTGAGCCTGGGGGCCTCCCCATGGGGAACCCTGAGTCCCGCGCCACGAGTCCCCCGACCGTCCCGGCGACAACGGCACCTTTCGCGGCTTCGTCCTAGCCGCGGAGTGAGAGACCAGTCCGTTTCCCCACAGAGGCCAGCCCCCTCCAGGGGCGCCCCGGCAGCCCGCCACGGCGGAGGCGGACGCCCGGCCACGGCGCCTCCATCCACTCTGCTCGGGGAAAACTCCCCTGCGCCGCGGCTGCCGGCCGCGCCCCATCGTCGCAGCTCATTTTCCGGGTGGCCGCGTCATGCCCCGAGCGAGAAAGGGCCCTGCTCCACGCGGAACTGGGCGATGACCAGGGCTGCCCAACGCCGGCCAATTCTCACGAGCGCTCGTGAGAATTGGCCGGAAAAGGCCCGGCGAACACACTTCGGGCACCACAGGGCCGCAGGGCGGCCCCCCCCGGGGCCCTGTCCGGGATCGCGTGTCGTCGCGTTCCGGCACCGCCAGGAGGAGCTCCGGGAGGCGTGCCACAGGGCGGCTGACGCCTCCCGCTCCTCAGCCTCCGGGGGTCCCCTCCCTGGCGCCGGCAGCTGGGGCCGGGCCAGCCCCGAAAGCCGGGCCCGGGCCCGGGCCTGCTTGCTCAGCCTTCCGTTGCCAGGGGCCTGAGCCTGGGGGCCTCCCCATGGGGAAACCTGAGTCCCGCGCCACGAGTCCCCCGACCGTCCCGGCCACAACGGCACCTTTCGCGGCTTCGTCCTAGCCGCGGAGTGAGAGACCAGTCCGTTTCCCCACAGAGGCCAGCCCCCTCCAGGGGCGCCCCGGCCGCCCGCCACGGCGGAGGCCGACGCCCGGCCACTGCGCCTCCATCCACTCTGCTCGGGGAAAACTCCCCGGCGCCGCGGCTGCCGGCCGCGCCCCATCGTCGCGGCTCGTTTTCCGGGTGGCCGCGACATGTCCCGAGCGAGAAAGGGCCCTGCTCCACGCGGAACTGGGCGCTGACCAGGGCTGCCCAACGCCGGCCAATTCTCACGAGCGTTCTGCCCAAATCGATCCCGATTTGGGCAGAATGCTCGTGAGAATTGGCCGGAAAAGGCCCGGCGAACACACTTCGGGCACCACAGGGCCGCAGGGCGGCCCCCCCCGGGGCCCTGTCCGGGATCGCGTGTCGTCGCGTTCCGGCACCGCCAGGAGGAGCTCCGGGAGGTGTGCCACGGGGCGGCCGACGCCTCCCGCTCCTCAGCCTCCGGGTGTACCCTACCTGGCGCCGGCACCTGGGGCCGGGCCAGCCACGAAAGCCGGGCCCGGGCCCGGGCCTGCTTGCTCAGCCTTCCGTTGCCAGGGGCCTGAGCCTGGGGGCCTCCCCATGGGGAACCCTGAGTCCCGCGCCACGAGTCCCCCGACCGTCCCGGCGACAAAGGCACCTTTCGCGGCTTCGTCCTAGTCGCGGAGTGAGAGACCAGTCCGTTTCCCCACAGAGGCCAGCCCCCTCCAGGGGCGCCCCGGCCGCCCGCCACGGCGGAGGCGGACGCCCGGCCACGGCGCCTCCATCCACTCTGCTCGGGGAAATCTCCCCGGCGCCGCGGCTGCCGGCCGCGCCCCATCGTCGCGGCTCGCTTTCCGGGTGGCCGCGACATGCCCCGAGCGAGAAAGGGCCCTGCTCCACGCGGAACTGGGCGCTGACCAGGGCTGCCCAACGCCGGCCAATTCTCACGAGCGTTCTGCCCAAATCGATCCCGATTTGGGCAGAACGCTCGTGAGAATTGGCCGGAAAACTCCCGGCGAACACACTTCGGGCACCACAGGGCCGCAGGGCGGCCCCCCCCGGGGCCCTGTCCGGGATCGCGTGTCGTCGCGTTCCGGCACCGCCAGGAGGAGCTCCGGGAGGCGTGCCGCGGGGCGGCCGACGCCTCCCGCTCCTCAGCCTCCGGGGGACCCCTCCCTGGCGCTGGCAGCTGGGGCCGGGCCAGCCCCGAAAGCCGGGCCCGACCCCGGGCCTGCTTGCTCAGCCTTCCGTTGCCAGGGGCCTGAGCCTGGGGGCCTCCCCATGGGGAACCCTGAGTCCCGCGCCACGAGTCCCCCGATCGTCCCGGCGACAACGGCACCTTTCGCGGCTTCGTCCTAGCCGCGGAGTGAGAGACCAGTCCGTTTCCCCACAGAGGCCAGCCCCCTCCAGGCGCGCCCCGGACGCCTGCCACGGCGGAGGCGGGCGCCCGGCCACGGCGCCTCCATCCACTCTGCTCGGGGAGAATTCCCCGGCGCCGCGGCTGCCGGCCGCGCCCCATCGTCGCGGCTCGTTTTCCGGGTGGCCGCGACATGCCCCGAGCGAGAAAGGGCCCTGCTCCACGCGGAACTGGGCGCTGACCAGGGCTGCCCAACGCCGGCCAATTCACACGAGCGTTCTGCCCAAATCGGGATCGATTTGGGCAGAACGCTCGTGAGAATTGGCCGGAAAAGGCCCGGCGAACACACTTCGGGCACCACAGGGCCGCAGGGCGGCCCCCCCCGGGGCCCTGTCCGGGATCGCGTGTCGTCGCGTTCCAGCACCGCCAGGAGGAGCTCCGGGAGGCGTGCCGCGGGGCGGCCGACGCCTCCCGCTCCTCAGCCTCCGGGGGTCCCCTCCCTGGCGCCGGCAGCTGGGGCCGGGCCAGCCCCGAAAGCCGGGCCCGGGCCCGGGCCTGCTTGCTGAGCCTTCCGTTGCCAGGGGCCTGAGCCTTGGGGCCTCCCCATGGGGAACCCTGAGTCCCGCGCCACGAGTCCCCCGACCGTCCCGGCGACAATGGCACCTTTCGCGGCTTCGTCCTAGCCGCGGAGTGAGAGACCAGTCCGTTTCCCCACAGAGGCCAGCCCCCCAGGGGCGCCCCGGCCGCCTGCCACGGCGGAGGCGGGCGCCCGGCCACGGCGCCTCCATCCACTCTGCTCGGGGAGAACTCCCCGGCGCCGGGGCTGCCGGCCGCGCCCCATCGTCGCGGCTCGTGTTCCGGGTGACAGCGACATGCCCCGAGCGAGAAAGGGCCCTGCTCCACGCGGAACTGGGCGCTGACCAGAGCTACCCAACGCCGGCCAATTCACACGAGCGTTCTGCCCAAATCGGGATCGATTTGGGCAGAAAGCTCGTGAGAATTGGCCGGAAAAGGCCCGGCGAACACACTTCGGGCACCACAGGGCCGCAGGGCGGCCCCCCCCGGGGCCCTGTCAGGGATCGCGTGTCGTCGCGTTCCGGCACCGCCAGGAGGAGCTCCGGGAGGCGTGCCGCGGGGTGGCCGACGCCTCCCGCTCCTCAGCCTCCGGGGGTCCCCTCCCTGGCGCCGGCAGCTGGGGCCGGGCCAGCCCCGAAAGCCGGGCCCGGGCCCGGGCCTGCTTGCTCAGCCTTCCGTTGCCAGGGGCCTGAGCCTGGGGGCCTCCCCATGGGGAACCCTGAGTCCCGCGACACGAGTCCCCCGACCGTCCCGGCGACAACGGTACCTTTCGCGGCTTCGTCCTAGCCGCGGAGTGAGAGACCAGTCCGTTTCCCCACAGAGGCCAGCCCCCTCCAGGGGCGCCCCGGCAGCCCGCCACGGCGGAGGCGGACGCCCGGCCACGGCGCCTCCATCCACTCTGCTCGGGGAAAACTCCCCAGCGCCGCGGCTGCCGGCCGCGCCCCATCGTCGCAGCTCATTTTCCGGGTGGCCGCGTCATGCCCCGAGCGAGAAAGGGCCCTGCTCCACGCGGAACTGGGCGATGACCAGGGCTGACCAACGCCGGCCAATTCTCACGAGCGCTCGTGAGAATTGGCCGGAAAAGGCCCGGCGAACACACTTCGGGCACCACAGGGCCGCAGGGCGGCCCCCCCCCCGGGGCCCTGTCCGGGATCGCGTGTCGTCGCGTTCCGGCACCGCCAGGAGGAGCTCCGGGAGGCGTGCCCCGGGGCGGCCGACGCCTCCCGCTCCTCAGCCTCCGGGGGTCCCCTCCCTGGCGCCGGCAGCGGGGGCCGTGCCAGCCCCGAAAGCCGGGCCCGGGCCAGGGCCTGCTTGCTCAGCCTTCCGTTGCCAGGGGCCTGAGCCTGGGGGCCTTCCCATGGGGAACCCTGAGTCCCGCGCCACGAGTCCCCCGACCGTCCCGGCCACAACGGCACCTTTCGCGGCTTCGTCCTAGCCGCGGAGTGAGAGACCAGTCCGTTTCCCCACAGAGGCCAGCCCCCTTCAGGGGCGCCCCGGCCGCCCGCCACGGCGGAGGCGGACGCCCGGCCACGTCGCCTCCATCCACTCTGCTCGGGGAAAACTCCCCGGCGCCTCGGCTGCCGGCCGCGCCCCATCGTCGCGGCTCGTTTTCCGGGTGGCCGCGACATGCCCCGAGCGAGAAAGGGCCCTGCTCCACGCGGAACTGGGCGCTGACCAGGGCTGCCCAACGCCGGCCAATTCTCACGAGCGTTCTGCCCAAATCGATCCCGATTTGGGCAGAACGCTCGTGAGAATTGGCCGGAAAAGGCCCGGCGAACACACTTCGGGCACCACAGGGCCGCAGGGCGGCCCCCCCCGGGGCCCTGTCCGGGATCGCGTGTCGTCGCTTTCCGGCACCGCCAGGAGGAGCTCCGGGAGGTGTGCCACGGGGCGGCCGACGCCTCCCGCTTCTCAGCCTCCGGGGGTCCCCTCCCTGGCGCTGGCAGGTGGGGCCGGGCCAGCCCCGAAAGCCGGGCCCGGGCCCGGGCCTGCTTGCTCAGCCTTCCGTTGCCAGGGGCCTGAGCCTGGGGGCCTCCCCATGGGGAACCCTGAGTCCCGCGCCACGAGTCCCCCGACCGTCCCGGCGACAACGGCACCTTTCGCGGCTTCGTCCTAGCCGCGGAATGAGAGACCAGTCCGTTTCCCCACAGAGGCCAGCCCCCTCCAGGGGCGCCCCGGCCGCCTGCCACGTCGGAGGCGGACGCCCGGCCACGGCGCCTCCATCCACTCTGCTCGGGGAAAACTCCCCGGCGCCGCGGCTGCCGGCCGCGCCCCATCGTCGCGGCTCGTTTTCCGGGTGGCCGCGACATGCCCCAAGCGAGAAAGGGCCCTGCTCCACGCGGAACTGGGCGCTGACCAGGGCTGCCCAACGCCGGCCAATTCTCACGAGCGTTCTGCCCAAATCGGGATCGATTTGGGCAGAACGCTCGTGAGAATTGGCCGGAAAACGCCCGGCGAACACACTTCGGGCACCACAGGGCCGCAGGGCGGCCCCCCCCGGGGCCCTGTCTGATATCGCGTGTCGTCGCGTTCCGGCACCGCCAGGAGGAGCTCCGGGAGGCGTGCCGCGGGGCGGCCGACGCCTCCCGCTCCTCAGCCTCCGGGTGTCCCCTACCTGGCGCCGGCAGCTGGGGCCGGGCCAGCCCCGAAAGCCGGGCCCGGGCCCGGGCCTGCTTGCTGAGCCTTCCGTTGCCAGGGGCCTGAGCCTTGGGGCCTCCCCATGGGGAACCCTGAGTCCCGCGCCACGAGTCCCCCGACCGTCCAGGCGACAACGGCACCTTTCGCGGCTTCGTCCTAGCCGCGGAGTGAGAGACCAGTCCGTTTCCCCACAGAGGCCAGCCCCCTCCAGGGGCGCCCCGGCCGCCCGCCACGGCGGAGGCGGACGCCCGGCCACGGCGCCTCCATGCAATCTGCTCGGGGAAATCTCCCCCGCGCCGCGGCTGCCGGCCGCGCCCCATCGTCGCGGCTCGTTTTCCGGGTGGCCGCGACATGCCCCGAGCGAGAAAGCGCCCTGTCCACGCGGAACTTGGTGCTGACCAGGGCTGCCCAACGCCGGCCAATTCTCACGAGCGTTCTGCCCAAATCGATCCCGATTTGGGCAGAACGCTCGTGAGAATTGGCCGGAAAACGCCCGGCGAACACACTTCGGGCACCACAGGGCCGCAGGGCGGCCCCCCCCGGGGCCCTGTGCGGGATCGCGTGTCGTCGCGTTCCAGCACCACCAGGAGGAGCTCCGGGAGGCGTGCCGCAGGGCGGCCGACGCCTCCCGCTCCTCAGCCTCCGGGGGTCCCCTCCCTGGCGCCGGCAGCTGGGGCCGGGCCAGCCCCGAAAGCCGAGCCTGGGCCCCGGCCTGCTTGATCAGCCTTCCGTTGCCAGGGGCCTGAGCCTGGGGGTCTCCCCATGGGGAACCCTGAGTCCCGCGCCACGAGTCCCCCGACCGTCCCGGCGACAACGGCACCTTTCGCGGCTTCGTCCTAGCCGCGGAGTGAGAGACCAGTCCGTTTCCCCACAGAGGGCAGCCCCCTCCAGTGGCGCCCCGGCCGCCCGCCACGGCGGAGTCGGACGACCGGCCACGGCGCCTCCATCCACTCTGCTCGTGGAAAACTCGCCGGCGCCGCAGCTGCCGGCCGCGCCCCATCGTCGCGGCTCGTTTTCTGGGTGGCCGCGACATGCCCTGAGCGAGAAAGGGCCCTGCTCCACGCGGAACTGGGCGCTGACCAGGGCTGCCCAACGCCGGCCAATTCTCACGAGCGCTCGTGGAATTGGCCGGAAAAGGCCCGGCGAACACACTTCGGGCACCACAGGGCCGCAGGGCGGCCCCCCCCCCGGGGCCCTGTCCGGGATCGCGTGTCGTCGCGTTCCGGCACCGCCAGGAGGAGCTCCGGGAGGCGTGCCCCGGGGAGGCCGACGCCTCCCGCTCCTCAGCCTCCGGGGGTCCCCTCCCTGGCGCCGGCAGCGGGGGCCGTGCCAGCCCCGAAAGCCGGGCCCGGGCCAGGGCCTGCTTGCTCAGCCTTCCGTTGCCAGGGGCCTGAGCCTGGGGGCCTTCCCATGGGGAACCCTGAGTCCCGCACCACGAGTCCCCCGACCGTCCCGGCCACAACGGCACCTTTCGCGGCTTCGTCCTAGCCGCGGAGTGAGAGACCAGTCCGTTTCCCCACAGAGGCCAGCCCCCTTCAGGGGCGCCCCGGCCGCCCGCCACGGCGGAGGCGGACGCCCGGCCACGTCGCCTCCATCCACTCTGCTCGGGGAAAACTCCCCGGCGCCTCGGCTGCCGGCCGCGCCCCATCGTCGCGGCTCGTTTTCCGAGTGGCCGCGACATGCCCCGAGCGAGAAAGGGCCCTGCTCCACGCGGAACTGGGCGCTGACCAGGGCTGCCCAACGCCGGCCAATTCTCACGAGCGTTCTGCCCAAATCGATCCCGATTTGGGCAGAACGCTCGTGAGAATTGGCTGGAAAAGGCCCGGCGAACACACTTCGGGCACCACAGGGCCGCAGGGCGGCCCCCCCCCGGGGCCCTGTCCGGGATCGCGTGTCGTCGCGTTCCGGCACCGCCAGGAGGAGCTCCGGGAGGCGTGCCGCGGGGCGGCCGACGCCTCCCGCACCTCAGCCTCCTGGGGTCCCCTCCCTGGCGCCGGCAGCTGGGGCCGGGCCAGCCCCGAAAGCCGAGCCTGGGCCCGGGCCTGCTTGATCAGCCTTCCGTTGCCAGGGGCCTGAGCCTGGGGGCCTCCCCATGGGGAACCCTGAGTCCCGCGCCACGAGTCCCCCGACCGTCCCGGCGACAACGGCACCTTTCGCGGCTTCGTCCTAGCCGCGGAGTGAGAGACCAGTCCGTTTCCCCACAGAGGCCAGCCCCCTCCAGGGGCGCCCCAGCCGCCCGCCACGGCGGAGGCGGACGCCCGGCCACGGCGCCTCCATCCACTCTGCTCGTGGAAAACTCCCCGGCGCCGCGGCTGTCGGCCGCTCCCCATCGTCACGGCTCGTTTTCCGGGCGGCCGCGACATGCCCCGAGCGAGAAAGGGCCCTGCTCCACGCGGAACTGGGCGCTGACCAGGGCTGCCCAACGCCGGCCAATTCTCACGAGCGTTCTGCCCAAATCGATCCCGATTTGGGCAGAAGGCTCGTGAGAATTGGCCGGAAAACGCCCGGCGAACACACTTCCGGCACTACAGGGCCGCACGGCGGCCCCCCCCCGGGGCCCTGTCCGGGACTGGGTGTCGTCGCGTTCCGGCACCGCCAGGAGGAGCTCCGGGAGGCGTTCCGCGGGGAGGCCGAAGCCTCCCGCTCCTCAGCCTCCGGGGGTCCCCTCCCTGGCGCCGGCAGCTGGGGCCGGGCCAGCCCCGAAAGCCGGGCCCGGGCCCGGGACTGCTTGCTCAGCCTTCCGTTGCCAGGGGCCTGAGCCTGCGGTCCTCCCCATGGGGAACCCTGAGTCCCGCGCCACGAGTCCCCCGACCGTCCCGGCGACAATGGCACCTTTCTCGGCTTCGTCCTAGCCGCGGAGTGAGAGACCAGTCCGTTTCCCCAGAGAGGCCAGCCACCTCCAGGGCCGCCCCGGCCGCCCGCCACGGTGGAGGCGGACGCACGGCCACGGCGCCTCCATCCACTCTGCTCGGGGAAAACTCCCCGGCGCCGCGGCTGCCGGCCGCGCCCCATCGTCGCGGCTCGTTTTCCGGGTGGCCGCGACATGCCCCGAGCGAGAAAGGGCCCTGCTCCACGCGGAACTGGGCGCTGACCAGGGCTGCCCAACGCCGGCCAATTCTCACGAGCGTTCTGCCCAAATCGATCCCGATTTGGGCAGAAGGCTCGTGAGAATTGGCCGGAAAACACCCGGCGAACACACTTCGGGCACCACAAGGCCGCAGGGCGGCCCCCCACGGGGCCCTGTCCGGGATCGCGTGTCGTCGCGTTCCGGCACCGCCAGGAGGTGCTCCGGGAGGCGTGCCGCGGGGAGGCCGACGCCTCCCGCTCCTCAGCCTCCAGGGGTCCCCTCCCTGGCGCCGGCAGCTGGGGCCGGGCCAGCCCCGAAAGCCGGGCCCGGGCCTGGGCCTGCTTTCTCAGCCTTCCGTTGCCAGGGGCCTGAGCCTGGGGGCCTCCCCATGGGGAACCCTGAGTCCCGCGCCACGAGTCCCCCGACCGTTCCGGCGACAACGGCACCTTTCGCGGCTTCGTCCTAGCCGCGGAGTGAGAGACCAGTCCGTTTCCCCACAGAGGCCAGCCCCCTTCAGGGGCGCCCCGGCCGCCCGCCACGGCGGAGGCGGACGCCCGGCCACGGCGCCTCCATCCACTCTGCTCGGGGAAAACTCCCCGGCGCCGCGGCTGCCGGCCGCGCCCCATCGTCGCGGCTCGTTTTCCGAGTGGCCGCGACATGCCCCGAGCGAGAAAGGGCCCTGCTCCACGCGGAACTGGGCGCTGACCAGGGCTGCCCAACGCCGGCCAATTCTCACGAGCGTTCTGCCCAAATCGATCCCGATTTGGGCAGAACGCTCGTGAGAATTGGCTGGAAAAGGCCCGGCGAACACACTTCGGGCACCACAGGGCCGCAGGGCGGCCCCCCCCGGGGCCCTGTCCGGGATCGCGTGTCGTCGCGTTCCGGCACCGCCAGGAGGAGCTCCGGGAGGCGTGCCGCGGGGCGGCCGACGCCTCCCGCTCCTCAGCCTCCTGGGGTCCCCTCCCTGGCGCCGGAAGCTGGGGCCGGGCCAGCCCCGAAAGCCGAGCCTGGGCCCGGGCCTGCTTGATCCGCCTTCCGTTGCCAGGGGCCTGAGCCTGGGGGCCTCCCCATGGGGAACCCTGAGTCCCGCGCCACGAGTCCCCCGACCGTCCCGGCGACAACGGCACCTTTCGCGGCTTCGTCCTATCCGCGGAGTGAGAGACCAGTCCGTTTCCCCAGAGAGGCCAGCCACCTCCAGGGCCGCCCCGGCCGCCCGCCACGGTGGAGGCGGACGCACGGCCACGGCGCCTCCATCCACTCTGCTCGGGGAAAACTCCCCGGCGCCGCGGCTGCCGGCCGCGCCCCATCGTCGCGGCTCGTTTTCCGGGTGGCCGCGACATGCCCCGAGCGAGAAAGGGCCCTGCTCCACGCGGAACTGGGCGCTGACCAGTGCTGCCCAACGCCGGCCAATTCTCACGAGCGTTCTGCCCAAATCGATCCCGATTTGGGCAGAAGGCTCGTGAGAATTGGCCGGAAAACGCCCGGCGAACACACTTCGGGCACCACAAGGCCGCAGGGCGGCCCCCCACGGGGCCCTGTCCGGGATCGCGTGTCGTCGCGTTCCGGCACCGCCAGGAGGTGCTCCGGGAGGCGTGCCGCGGGGAGGCCGACGCCTCCCGCTCCTCAGCCTCCAGGGGTCCCCTCCCTGGCGCCGGCAGCTGGGGCCGGGCCAGCCCCGAAAGCCGGGCCCGGGCCTGGGCCTGCTTGCTCAGCCTTCCGTTGCCAGGGGCCTCAGCCTGGGGGCCTCTCCATGGGGAACCCTGAGTCCCGCGCCACGAGTCCCCCGACCCTCCCGGCGACAACGGCACCTTTCGCGTCTTCGTCCCAGCCATGGAGTGAGAGATCATTCCGTTTCCCCACAGTGGCCAGCCCCCTCCTCGGGCGCCCCGGCCGCCCGCCACGGCGGAGGCGGACCCCCGGCCTCGGCGCCTCCATCCACTCTGCTCAGGGAAAACTCCCCGGCGCCGGGGCCGCCGGCCGCGCCCCATCGTCGCGGCTCATTTTCCGGGTGGCCGCGACATGCCCTGAGCGAGAAAGGGCCCTGCTCCACGCGGAACTGGGCGCTGACCAGGGCTGCCCAACGCCGGCCAATTCTCACGAGCGTTCTGCCCAAATCGATCCCGATTTGGGCAGAACGCTCGTGAGAATTGGCCGGAAGACGCCCGGCGAACACACTTCGGGCACCACAGGGCCGCAGGGCCGCCCCCCCGGGGCCCTGTCCGGGATCGCGTGTCGTCGCGATCCGGCACAGCCAGGAGGAGCTCCGTGAGGCTGGCGTGGGCAAGTCGACGCCTCGCGCTCCTCAGACTCTGGTGGTCCCCTCCCTTCGCTGGCAGCTGGGGCCGGGCCAGCCCCGAAAGCCGGGCCCGGTCGAGGCCTGCTTGCTCAGCCTTCCGTTGTCAGCGGCCTGGGCCTGCGGGCCTCCCCATGGGGAACCCTGAGTCCCGCGCCACGAGTCCTCCGACCGTCCCGGCGCCATCGGCCCCTTTCGTGGCTGCGACACAGCTGTGGAGCGACAGATCTTTTTGTTCCCCCAGAGAGGCCAATCCCTTCCCGGGCGCCCCGGCCTCCCTCCAAGGCGGAGCCGGATGCCCGACCACAGACCCTCCATCAACTCTGCTCGGAGCAAGCTCTCCGGCTCTGAGGCCCCCGGCTGGGCCCCGTCGTCTCGGCGCGTTTTTGGGTGGCTGGGACATACCCCGAGTGAGAAAGGGTCCTGGGCCACGCGGAACAAGGCGGTCCCCATGGTTGTCCAACGCCAGCTAATTTTCATGAGCGCTCTGCCCAAATCGATCCCGATTAGATATGGACCCTCAACTCTATTGTGATATAATCGTCGAGAAATCAGGAAAAAATATTCAATGTAACAAAAGACATTCTCCTCAATCAATGGTGCTGGGGAAACTGGACAGCGATATGTAGAAGAATGAAACTCGACCATTCTCTTACACCATACACAATGATAAACTCGAACTCGATAAAGGAGCTCAACGTGAGACAGGATTCTCTCAGAATCCTAGAGGAGTACATAGGCAGTAACCTCTTCGATATCAGCCACAGCAACTTCTTTCAAGATATGTCTCCAAAGGCCAAGGAAACAAAAGCGAAAATGAACTTTTGGCACTTCATCAAGATCAAAAGCTTCTGCACAGCAAAGGGAACAGTCCACCAATCAAAAGGCAACCCACGGAATGGGAGAAGATATTTGTAAATGACAGTTCAGACAAAAGGTTGATATCCAGGATCTAGAAAGAACTTCTCAAACTCAACACACACAAAACAGATAATCATATCCAAAAATGGGCAGAAGATATGAACAGACGCTCCTCCAACGAAGACATACAAATGGCTATCAGACACATGACAAAATGTTCATCATCACTAGCCATCAGGGAGATTCAAATGAAAATGACATTGAGATACCACCTGACACCAGTTAGAAAGGCCACAATTAGCAAGACAGGAAACAACGATTGTTGGAGAGGATGTGGAGAAAGGGGAACCCTCTTACACTGTTGGTGGGAATGCAAGTTGGTGCAGCCACTTTGGAGAACAGTGTGGAGATTCCTCCAGAAATTAAGAATAGAGCTTCCCTATGACCCTGCAATTGCACTGCTGGGTATTTACCCCAAAGATACAGATGTAGTGAAAAGAAGGGCCATCTGTACCCCAATGTTTATAGCAGCAAAGGCCTCGGTCGCCAAACTGTGGAAAGAACCAAGATGCCCTTCAATGGACGAATGGATAAGGAAGATGTGGTCCATATACAAGATGGAGTATTATGCCTCCATCAGAAAGGATGAATACCCAACTTTTGTAGCAATATGGATGGGACTGGAAGAGATTATGCTGAGTGAAATAAGTCAAGCAGAGAGAGTCAATTATCATATGGTTTCACTTATTTGTGGAGCATAACAAAGAACAAGGAGGACATGGGGAGATGGAGAGGAGAAGGAAGTTGTGGGAAATGGGAAGGGGAGGTGAACCATGAGAGACTACGGACTCTGAAAAAGAACCTGAGGGTCTTGAATGGGTGGGGAGTGGGAGGTTGGGAGAACAAGGTGGTGGGTATTAGGGAGGGCACGTGTTGCATGGAGCACTGGGTGTGGTGCAAAAATAAGGAATACTGTTACGCTGAAAAGAAATAATATAGATAGATAGATAGATATTGAAAGTGAAAAAAAAAAAGGAATGTGCTGAACCTACAGAGCAGAAGAAATCAGAATGCCTCCCTGATGCCACCCCCAATACCGGCGCCCCTGAGGAGCAGGAATGAGGAGTCTCACGGTCCTGCAGACTCACGTCCTCAACTCAGGCATCGGGATAGGTCATCACTGTGCCGGCAGATCCGGGCCGCCATGCCCCTGTGACCTAAACCTAACCCTCGGTTGGGCGTTCAGGCTTCAGTCCCCAGAGGACTGGCTCCCTAGCCCTCCAGACTGGGGACCCCATATTCCCAACGTAGGACTCTGGCTGCCACCCATGATGAAACTTGACCACATGGACCTTTGCAGAACGCTCCTTGCCGGAGAAACCTCCATGACCCCTAAAGCCAACCACATCTTCTGAGCACCCCCACAGCACAATTCCTTAGCCTTACAGGCCGCCAGAACAATGCCCTCAGCCCAGCCCTCCAGAGAGCCTGAGTCCGTGCTGGCACATCAGGCCTGCCATTCTCCCAGGACCAAACCCTAAGCCTAGGTTGGGTGTTCAGGTTCTAGAACCCTGACACCCAATTCCACCCATGGGTGGGAGCATCAAACTGATGGCATGACTCAGCTTCTCAACCAGCAGGAGATTCCATTTGGTGCTCTCCAACACCCTCAGAGCCCTAGGAACCGGCCAAGCTGCCCTGAGGCCATTCCCGCCATCTTTGCACCTCCAGGCCAAAAACCCAGGGCCTGAGAAGCCTCCGGAGCCCTGCCCTCAACTCAGCCCTTGAGTGAGCCAATATCTGTGCTGGCAGATCCCACATGCCTTCTCCCTAAGACATAACCTTAACGCTAAGCCTAACCCTAATACTAACTCTAGCCCAGGTTGTGTGTTCAGGCATCCCTCCTCCATAGCCTGGTCCCCCAAACGGCCAGATGGGGGACCCCTGAGCTGCACCCCATAATTGCGCCTGATCCCAGGAGGAAACCCTGCCCTTTAGAAATGTGTTGAACCCGCAGAGCGGGAGAAACCTGCATGCCTCCCAGAGCCCACTGCCACTTCTGGCACACCCAAGGACCAGGAACCAGGACTCTCACAGTGCTAAAGACTCGCGCCCTCAACTCAGGCATTGGGAAGCATCACCACAGCGCCATCAGATCGGGGCTGCCATGCCCTTACAACCCTACCCTAACCCTAGGTTGGGTGTCAGGCTTCTGTCCCCTGAGGACTGGACCCCTAGCCCTCCAGACTGGGGACCCTGGATTCCCAATGCAGGACTCTGGCTGCCACCCACGATGAAACTGGACCATATGATCCTGTGCAGTATGCTCCTGGCCACAGAATCCTCCATGCCCCCTAAAGCCACCCACGCCTTCCAAGAAATGCCACACCACAAACCCAGAGCCTGACAGGCCACCAGAGCAATGCCCTCAACTCAGCCCTCCGGAGAACCTGAGCCGCACTGGCAGGCCTGCCATTCTCCCAGGACGAAACCCTAACACTAGGTTGGGTGTTCAGGCATTGGACCCAGAGGCCTGACACCCAATTCCTCCCATGGGTTGAGCATCAGACTGTCGGCAGGACTCAGTTCTCAGCCAGGAGGAGACCTTTTCATTTGGTGTTCTCTCACACCCTCAGAGCAGTAGCAACCAGCCATTCTCCCTTGAGGCCATTCCCACCAGCTTTGCTCCTCCAGGCCAAGAACCCAGGGCCTGAGGAGCCTCCTGAGTCCTGCCCTCAACTCAGCCCTTGGGTGAGCCCGTATCTGTGCTAGCAGATCCGACATGCCCTGTCCCTAAGCCTAACACTAACCATAATACTATACCTAGCCCAGGTTGTGTGTTCAGGCGTCCATACTCTGACTCCTGGTCCCCAAGGCCCCAGATGGGGGACCCGTGAGCGATACCCCATCATTGAACCTGACACCAGGAGGAAACCATGCTGTTTAGAATTGTGCTGAACCCACAGAGCGGGATAAATTTGAATGTCTCCCTGAGGCCACCCCACTTCCAGCGCCCCCAAGGACCAAGAACCAGGAGTCTCATGGTCCTGCAGACACACGCTCTGAACTCAAGCATTGGGATGGGCCACCACAGCGCCAGCAGATTGCGGCTGCAATGCCCCTACAACCTAACCCTCACAGCAGGACTCACCCTCTCAGCCAGAAGGTGACCTTTCATTTCGTGCTATCTAATGCCCTGAGAATTGTAGAAACTGGCATGCTCCCCTGAGGCGATTTCCAACATCTTTGCCCGTACAGCCCAAAACCCCAGTGCCCGAGGAGCCTCCTGAGTCCCACCCTCAACTCAGCCCTTGGGCGAGCTGATATCTGTGCTTGCATATCCGACATGCCTTGTCCCTAAGACATAACCTTAACCCTAATCCTAATACTAACCCTAGCCCAGGTTCGTGCTCAGGCATCCTCCTCCCACAACTGGTCCTCAAAACCCCAGATAGGGGACCCCTGAGTTGCACCCCATAATTGCACATGATCCCAGCATGTACCGTGCCGTTTAGAAATGGGCTGAAGCCACAGAGCAGGAGAAGCCTGCAAGTCTCCCTGAGGCCAAAGCACTTCTGGACCCTCCCAAGGACCGGGAACCAGAGTCTCAATGTCCTGCAGACATAGCCTCAACTCAGGCATCAGGATGGGTCACCACAGCACTGGCAGATCGGGGTTACCATGCCCCAAAGACTTAACCATAATGCTAGGATGGGTGTTTATGCTTCGATCCACAGAGGCCTGGCTCCCTAGCCATCCAGACTGGGGACCCTGTATTTGCAATGCTGGACTCCGGCTGCCACCCACAAGGAAAATGGCCCACATGGCCCTGTGCAGTACGCTCCTGGCCGGAGAAACCTCCATGCCCCCTAAAGACACCCACACCTTCCGAGGACCCACACACCACCGCCCAGTGCCTGATGGGCCACCAGAGCAATACCCTCAACTCAGCCCTCCGGAGAGCCTGAGTCCGCACTGGCACCTCAGGCCTGCCATGCTCCCAGGACCAAACCCTAATACCCTAGCTCAGGTGGTCAGGCTCTGGACCCCAGAGGCCTGATACCCAATTCCATCCCAGTGGATAGGAACATCAGACTGATGGCAGGACTCAGCCTCTCAGCCAGGAGAATAAATGAAATAAACCATTTCATTTAGTGCTATCTAACACTCTCAGAGACCTAGAAACCAGCATGCTCCCCTGAGGCCATTCCCACCATCTTTACCTTCTAGGAAAAAAACCCAGGGCCTAAGGAGCCTCCTGAGTCCCGCCTTCAACTCAGCCCTTGGGTGAGCCCATATAAGTGTTACCAGATCCAACATGCCTTGTCCCTAAGACATAACCCTAACCCTAATCTTTTTATTTTTTTTAAGATTTTATTCATTTCTTTGACAGAGACAGATCAGAAGAAGGCACAGAGAGGACGAAGCACGCTCCCCGCTGAGCAGAGAGCCTGATGTGGGGCTCCATCCCAGGACCCTGAGATGATGACCTGAGCGGAAGGCAGAGGCTTTAACCAACTGAGCCACCCAGGCGCCCCACCTTAACACTAATCTTAACACTAACCCTAACCACAAAACCTAACCCTAACCTCTAAACCTAACATAACAACCTCGGAGCAGTAGAAACCATCATGCTCCCCAGAGGCGATTCCCACCTTCTTTGCCCCTCCAGTCCAAAAATCCAGGGCCTGAGGAGACTCCTGAGTCCCGCCCTCAACACAGCCCTTGGGTGAGTCCATATCTGTGTTGGCAGATCTGACATGCCTTGTCCCTAAGACATACGCCTAACCCTAAGCCTAACCCTAAACCTTACCTCTAACCCTATCCCCTAACTCCTAACCCTAACCCTAACCCTAACCCCTAACAACTAACCCTAACACTCTCCGAACCTCTATCCCTAACCCTAACCCTCCAGACTGGGGATTCCAAAGTCACAACACAGGACTCTGCCTGCCCTCCAGAAAGAAAGGTGCATGAGCACCTAAACACACCCGCCATTGGAAATGCCCCAGACATAATGCCAGATTCTGCCACAACGCCAGATGCATGTCATCCACTCAGCCCTGAGGGAGCCCACCTCAACACAGCATATCAGCAGCATATCAGAACTGCCATGCCCCTAGGCCTTAACCCTAACCCTAGGTTGGGTGTACAGTCTTCCGTACCCAGAGGCCTAGCCCCCAAACCCGCCAGATTGTGGATGCATGAGACTCACTCTGGCAGTCTGGAGGCTGCCTATGCTGTTACAGTGCCATTTGGAGCTACTTAGACCTCAGAGCAAAAGATAACTTCATGCCCCCCAAGGCAAGCCCCAGCATCTGAGCCCCTCCTGAACACAAACCCAGATTCACACGAGCCACCTATCACCGACCCTCAACTCAGGCCACCGGGGAGTCCGCCTCAGCACTGGCAGATTGGGCCTGTCGCGCCCCAAGACCTCACCCTTAGTTTGAGTTTCCAGGCTTCCATCCCAAGATGCCTAGCCTCCAGGCCCCCTGGATTAAGGACCCCTGAGTGACATTGCAGGACTCCAACAGCCACGCAGGATGAAACCTTGCAGTTTGGAGCTGCTGAATACTCAGAGGGTGAGAAACCTTCAAGCCCCCGTAAAGCTATCCGCACAATTTGCGGCACCCCAGGCCAGAAAGCTGTTTTCTATGAAGCTACCGGACACATGCCCTCAACTCAGCCCTGAGGGGAGCCCATCTCAGCGCCGGCAGATTGGGCCTGCCATGACCCTAGACCCTAACCCTAACCCTAGGTGGGGTATACAGCCTTCCATGCCCAGAGGCCTGTACCCCAAGCCCATCAGACTGGGGATGACTGAGACTCCCGCCAGCACTCCTCCAGCCTCCTAGGGCAAAATGGTGCCATTTGGAACTGTGCAGGAACCTCAGAGCAGGAGAAAGCTGCATGCCCCCCGCGGACACCACTAGCTTCTTTGCCCCCACAAACACAAACACAGACCTCAAGTCCTGCCTGATTCCCACCCTCCAATCGGCCTATCCAGGAGACCACCTCAATTGCAGCAGATCGGGTCTGCCATGTCCCTAAGCCTTAACCCTAACCCTAGTTTGGATTTTCAGGCTTCCATCCCAAGAGGCCTGGCCCCCACGCCCCCCAGATTAAGGACTTCTGAGCAACACCACAGGACACAGCCTGTCACACAAGTGGAAACCTTGTGGTTTGGAGCTGCAATGAACCCTCAGATGGGGAGAAACTTTCATGCCACCCTAAAGCCACCCCAATAATCAACAGCCACTCTGGCCATAGAGCTGGATTCCATCCCGCCACCAAATGCATACCCTCAACTGAGCCCATAGGGGATCCCGCCTCAGCACTGGCAGATCGGGCCTGCCATTGCCCCTAGGCCCTAACCCTAACACAAGTTTGGGTGTTCAGTCTTCCATGCTGAGGGTCCAGGCAACAAAATCCCCTGGATTAAGGAATCTTGACATACACCTCAGGACTCCGCTTGCCACACAGTAGGAACCTGTGCCTTGGAGTTGTGCTGAACCCTCAGAGGGGGAGAAACTTGCCCCTCTAAAGGCACTCCCATCATCTGCACCCGTCCCCCCGGCCATAAACCAGATTCTGCTGAGCTGCCGGACGCATGCCATAAATTCAGACCCTAGGGCGCCCCACCTCAACATAAGCAGATCAGGCCACCATGCCCCTAAGCCCTTACCAGAACCCCTCTTTAGGTTTTCAGGCTTCCATCCCAGGGGCCTGCCTCCCATGTCCCCCCAGATTAAGGTCTACTGAGCGCCACCACGGGACTCCACCTGGCACTCATGAGGAAAACTTGTGGTTTAGAGCTGCACTGAACACTCAGACGGGGAGAAACATGCAAACCCCCGTAATGCCACCCCACCATGAGTCACCCCCATGGCCATAAAACCAGATTCTCCTGCGATGCCAGATCTATGCCCTCAACTCGACCCTTAGGGGAGCCCGCATCAGCACCGGCACATTGGACCTGCCATGCCCTTCGGCCCTAACCATAAACCTAGGTGGGGTGTACAGGCTTTCATGAACAGAGGCCTGTCCCCCAAGCCCGCCAGATTGGGCACCTCCGAGATTCATGCCAGTAGAGATTAAGGATTCCTCAGTGACACCCCAGGACTGCGTCTGCCACACAGGAGGAAACCATGCCATTTGGAGCTCTGCAGAACCCTCAGGGTAGGAGAAACCTGCATGCAACCCTGAGGTCACGCAAAGCTTCTGTGGCATCCCTGGACACAAACTCTGAGTCTGACATGCCACCTGATACCCACCCTGAAGTCAGCCCACCAGGGAGCCCACCTCAGCAGTAGCAGATTGAGCATGCCATGCCCCTACGCCCTTACCGTAGCTCTAGTTTCTGATTTCGGGCTTCCATCCCAAGAGGCCTGGCCCCCAAACTCCCCAGATTCAGGACCCCCCTGTAACAAGGCAGAAACCTGAATGCCATGCAGGGGGAAGCCATGACATTTGGAGCTCCAAAGTTTCCTCAGAGAGGGAGAAACCAGCATGCCCCTCTAAAGCCACCCCCACGATCAGCCGTCCCTCTGGCCAGAAACCCTGACTCTTCTGCATTGCAGGATGCATTTCCTCAACTCAATTCTGAGGGTATCTCACCTCTGTGTCGGCTGATCAGGCCTGTCCTGCCCAGCCCATTACCCTTAACCCTATGTTGCATTTTCAGGCTTCCTTCCCCAGGGGCCTATCCACCAAGCCCTCTAGATTGGTAAACTTGGAGCCACACTGTAGGAGTCCCCCTGCCACCCAGCAGGAAACTTGTCCCTTTGGAGCTGTGCAGAACCCTCAGAGCCAGAGAAACCTGCATGACCCCATTAGGACTCCCCCACATTCTGCAGCCCCCTGGCCACAAACCCAGAGCCTGATTCACCACCTGACCCCCATTCTCAACTCAGCTCCTTGGGGAACTCACCTCAACACCAGAAGTTCGGGCCTGCCACGCCACTAGCTCAGCTCTGCTCATGGACACCACCAGCTCTAGGCAGACCTAGAACTCCCCTGTCTGCGGCAAAGCTCTGGGATCCCCCCTCCTTCTTCCCAATTTACACTGGCCCAGGCATTCATGAGAAAGGGGAAGGCTACCTCTTGAATGCTTAATACCTCCTTTCCTCTTCAGCCCTATTTCTCTCCACTTACCTTTGCACCTGGGCAAACTGAAAGTAACATATCAATGGAACATGTACATGCTCTGAGATCTAAATCTTTCATGGCAACTTTCTGAGGGCTCCTTATGCAATAGGAAACTAGTGTATCCTGCCACAGAGTGTTTCATAATGAACAGCTACAGAACAGGAGAGCAAAAGTCATTCCAGTTTTACCTCAGTCTTCATGAAGTAGAACATGGTCTTCTTTTCTTCATTGACTTCAATTCCAATTCGTTTCCATGCAATGTTCATTCCTCTCCTTCAGGGGTAGGATTTTGTGATTCCTCACCTGCATAGAACACCCAGAGCTCATCACAACAAGTACTCTCCCTAATAGCTGTCACCCACTTAACCCTTCGCCCCACACCCCTGCCCCCTAGCAACCCTCGATTTTGCTCTAGGTTAGAGTCTGTTTCCTCATTGGCCTTTCTCCCCTCACTATGTTCATCTGTTTTCTTTCTGAAATTCCATAGAGGTCAAGATATAGGCTATTGGTCTTTTCTTACTGATTTTACTTAGCTAAATCCACTGTAGATCCATCCACATCCTTGCAGATGGTAAGATTTCATCCTTTTTGAACCTGGATCCTATTCCATTAAGAAGATGTGGGAGAATGAATACACATACACACACACACACACACATATGATATATACGAGTGATATATATATATATATATATATATATATATATATATATATATATATCACTCATCAGTGAATGGACATTTGGTCTCCCTCCATTGTTTTACAATGGTTGAAAATGCTGCTGTAAATATCACGGTGCTTATACCCCACTGAATGTGCATTTTTGTGCCCTTTAGGGAAATAACTAGGAGGACAATTGCTGGATCCTACTGTTGTTCAGTTCTTAGCTTTTGGAGGACAGACTGTATTCTTTCCAAGAGTGGCTGCAACAACACGCAGGCCCACCAACAATGTAGGAGGGTCCCGGTTTTGGGTTTTGTTTTTTTTTTTTTTTTTAGATTTTATTTATTTATTTGACAGAGGTCACAAGTAGGCAGAGAGGCAGGCAGAGAGAGAGGACGAAGCAGACTCCCCGCTGAGCAGAGAGCCCAATGCGGGGCTCGATCTCAGGACCCTGAGACCATGACCTGAGCCGAAGGCAGTGGCTTAACCCACTGAGCCACACAGGTGCCCCCGAGGGTTCCACTTTAAACAGAACATTCCCTGCCAGCAATTTCCTAAGGAGGAAATATAAAACCTGTGGGAAACCCTGACTCACTGAGCATCAGGAAAGCAGCCACAGAAATTCAGCCCAGGGTTCCTGACACCAAGTCCCTTGAAGCCAACAGAGTGCCTTTACCCAGGGAAATTCCCAAAGACTCTCCTTCTGACTTCACTACCCATGAAACTGCAGAGAAAATACAGCATGTCCAACCATATATAGCCGTTTGAGTGAACCTAGGAAGACAAGCATCCCTTTTAAATTGTCCAAGACTCCTTGGAATCATTTTGAATTTTCCCTCTGCCCTCATTGGAACTCTTTGGATTCAAAGACGAATCCATTAGGATACATCACCTTGGACAAAGAAGAAGCCATCATCCAAGTCTCTATCTGACCACAAACAGCCACCTCACTCTAGATGCCAGCCGTTCCACCAGAGTCTAGGCCCAGTGGAGTAAACACTGTTCGGTGAAGGAATACTTTCTATGTTCAAAAGGCACACCAAGTCAATCTCACCTTCCCTTTCGAATCCAAGGGATTTCCTAGGAAAGAGATGTTCCAAATACCTTTGTAAGCCAGAAATAAACAGAAAATGAGATCCCTGCCAGGTGCTCCCTGCAGAGAAACTCAGGAGCTCTGGCACCCACACGAGATTGCTTACAGCTGGTTCAGGGTGCCATTTGTGAGCTCCACTGGAGACAAGAGAAAAGCCCAGGAAATTTGGGGTGAAAGGGAATTTTTACCTGCCATCCTGGCATGGATGTGACATTGCCACCCACAGGCCTGCTGTTTTCTCTGAACACTGACGTCCTGGGACAAGCTGCATGACTGACTCAGACGCTGACTTCCAAACTTCAGGTCTCATGGAGCCAGAGTGAAGAAGGGTTGTCAGGTGCAGATAAGCAGGCGTCTCCCACCTAAAGCCTGCACATCTGCTCTGATTCCTGGGAGAAGGAGAGACACAGGCTTGTTTCTTAACTGGTCATTCACTTCCCTCTCAAGCTGGTCAATGCCCTTGTCCTTTTTGGAGAAACAAACATACTTTTCCAAACAAACACTCAGCTCCTCGGTTCCAAATGCACCATGAGTCGGGTTTGGTTCCCCTGGCTCCAGAGCCCAACTGGGAGGACCCTCCTGAACCATCCTGACAGCACATTACCAGCAAACCTGGGGAAAGAGGGCACAATGCTGAGTGGGGGACAGGCTCCATCAATTCTTACCACCACCCTTGAGCCTGGAGAAACAGAGACTATACAGCTCACCACTCCATCCTGTAAAAATAAGCTGTAGTGCCTCACGTTTCAGGGTCTCTCACCGGGTACCTCCGCCCTGCCTTCAGAGCCAGCAAGCTGCACTGACTCCTCTTCAGGTGTGTTTCCCATGGCAGCTCGCCGCTGCCTCCAGTGGTGGCAAGCAGCATCGCCATGCCTTCCAGGGTATCTCACACCACGGCTCACCACTCCCTCCAGTGGAGTGAACTGGCACTGCCGGGCCTTCCATAGACTCATTTTTTTTTTTATTTGTTTATTTACAGCATAACAGTGTTCATTGTTTTGGCATCACACCCAGTGCTCCATGCAGTACGTGCCCTCCCTATTAACCACCACCTGATTCCTCAAACTCCCACCCCACCCTGCCCCTCCAAAACCCTCTGGTTGTTTTTCAGAGTCCATAGTCTCTCATGGTTCATCTCCCCTTCCAGTTTCTCTCAACTCCCTCTCCTCTCCATCTCCCTATGTCCTCCGTGTTATTTGCTATGCTCCACAAATAAGGGAGACCATATGATACATGACTCTCTCTCTGCTTGACTTATTTCGCTCAGCATAATTTCTTCCAGTCCCGTCCATGTTGCTACAAAAGTTGGGTATTCATCCTTTCTGATGGAGGCATAATACTCCATTGCGTATATGGACCACATCTTCCTTATCCATTCATCCGTTGAAGGGCATCTTGGTTCTTTCCACAGTTTGGTGAGCATAGCCATTGCTACAATAAGCATTGGGGTACAGATGGCTCTTCTTTTCACTACATCTGTATCTTTGGGGTAAATACCCAGCAGTGCAATTGCAGGGTCATAGGGAAGCTCTATTCTTAATTTCTGGAGGAATCTCCACACTGTTCTCCAAAGTGGCTGCACCAACTTGCATTCCCACCAACAGTGTAAGAGGGTTCCCCTTTCTCCACATCCTCTCCAACACACGTTGTTTCCTGTCTTGCTCATTTTGGCCATTCTAACTGGTGTCAGGTGGTATCTCAATGTGGTTTTCATTTGAATCTCCCTGATGGCTAGTGATGATGAACATTTTTTCATGTGTCTGATAGCCATTTGTATGTCTTCGTTGGAGAAGTGTCTGTTCATATCTTCTGCCCATTTTTGGATATGATTCTCTGTTTTGTGTGTGTTGAGTTTGAGAAGTTCTTTATAGATCCTGGATATCAACCTTTTGTCTGTACTGTCATTTGCAAATATCTTCTCCCATTCCGTGGGTTGCCTTTTTGTTTGGTGGACTGTTTCCTTTGCTGTGCAGAAGCTTTTGATCTTGATGAAGTGCCAAAAGTTTATTTTCGCTTTTGTTTCCTTGGCCTTTGGAGACATATCTTGAAAGAAGTTGCTGTGGCTGATATCGAAGAGGTTACTGCCTATGTTCTCCTCTAGGATTCTGATGGATTCCTGTCTCATGATGAGGTCTTTTATCCATTTCGAGTGTAAGAGAATGGTTGAGTTTCATTATTCTACATATAGCTGTCCAGTTTTCCCAGCACCATTGATTGAAGAGACTGTCTTTTTTTCCATTGAATATTTTTTCCTGTTTTGTCGAACATTATTTCACCGTGGAGTTGAGGGTCCATATCTGGGCTCTCCACTCTGTTCCACTGGTCTATGTGTCTGTTTTTATGCCAGGGCCACGCTGTCTTGGTGATCGCAGCTTTGTAGTAAAGCTTAAAATCGGGTAACGTGATGCCGCCAGTTTTGTTTTTGTTTTTCAACATTGCCTTAGCAATTCGGGGTCTCTTCTGATTCCATACAAATTTTAGGATTATTTGCTCCAGCTCTTTGAAAACTACCGGTGGAATTTTGATCGGAATGGCATTAAAAGCATAGATTGCTCTAGGCAGTATAAACATTTTAACAATGTTTATTCTTCCAATCCAAGAGCATGGAATTGTCTTCCATCTTTTTGGGTCTTCTTCAATTTCTTTCATGAGTGTTCTGTAGTTCCTCGAGTACAGATCCTTTACCTCTTTGGTTAGGTTTATTCCCAGGTATCTTATGGTTCTTGGTGCTATAGTAAATGGAATCGATTCTCTAATTTCCCTTTCTGTATTTTCACTGTTAGTGTATAAGAAAGCCACTGATTTCTGTACATTGACTTTGTATCCTGCCACGTTACTGAATTGCTGTATGAGTCTAGTAGTTTGGGGGTGGAGTCTTTGGGGTTTTCCATATAAAAAATCATGTCATCTGCGAAGAGAGAGAGTTTGACTTCTTCCTTGCCAATTTGGATACCTTTTATTTCTCTTTGTTGTCTGATTGCCGTTGCTAGGACTTCTAATACTATGTTGAACAAGAGTGGTGAGAGTGGGCATCCAAGCCCATTAGAATAACGTCAGACCTTTTCACAGAGACCTGGCAAGACAGGAAGGGCTGGCAAAATATATTCAGAGTACTAAATGAGAAGAACATGCAGCCAAGAATACTCTATCCGGCAAGACTGACATTTAAAATGGATGGAGAGATAAAGAGTTTCCAAGACCAGCAAGGCTTAAAAGACTATGCAACCAGCAAGCCGACACTGCAGGAAATATTAAGGGGGGGGTCCTATAAAAGAGAAAAAATCCCAAGAATATCATTGAACAGAAATATAGAAACAATCTACAGACAGAAAGACTTCAAAGGCAACATGACATGAATCAAAACCTATCTCTCAATAACCACTCTCAATGTGAATGGCCTAAATGCGCCCATAAAACGACACAGGGTTGCAGATTGGATAAAACGACAGGACCCATCCATATGTTGTCTACAAGAGACCCATTTTGAACCTAAGGATACACCCAGACTGAAAGTGAACGGATGGAGAAGCATCTTTCATGCCAATGGGCCTCAAAAGAAGGCCGGGGTAGCGATTTTCATATCAGATAAATTAGATTTTAAACTAAAGACTGTAGTCAGAGATACAGAAGGACACTCCATAATTCTTAAAGGGACTATCCGCCAAGATGATCTAACAATTGTGAATATCTATGCCCCCAATATGGGAGCACCCAATTCCATAAGAAAACTATTAATCAAGATAAAGAGTCATATTGATATGAATACAATAATAGTAGGAGATATTCATACGCCTCTCTCAGAAATAGACAGATCATCGAAGCAGAAAATTAAAAAAGAAATAAGAGCATTGAATGAAACATTGGACCAGATGGACCTCATAGACATATACAGAACATTCCACCCTAAAACAACAGAATACTCATTCTTCTCAAGTGCACATGGAACCTTCTCCAGAATAGACCACATACTGCGTCACAAGGATTGAGGATGCCTGATACTCATGCTGGGAATCTGCCTGCCACGCAGGGCACCGCTGTGCTGTTTGGAGCTGCGCTGAACCCTCAGAGCTGGAGAAACTTCCATGCACCCCTGAAGTCACCCCCAGGTTATGCGAACATCTGGACACACACCTAGAGGCTAAGGCCCCGTCTGACACCCGAGCTCAACTCAGCGCACCAGGGCACCTGCCTCTGCACTGGCATATCAGGTCTACCATGGCCCTAGGCCTTAACCCTATCCCTAATTTTGGTTTTCAGGTATCATCCCCAAGAGTCCTGACCCCAAGACCCCAAGATTAAAGAATCCTGAGTGACACCTCAGGACTCTGTCCACCATGCAGGAGGAAACCATGCTGTTTGGAGCTGTGTCGAATCCTCAGAGCGGGAGAAACCTGCACGGTTCACCCGAGGCTATCCCCCACCCTCTGCGCACTATTGGGCCACAAATGTGGAGGCTGGCACTCAGCCTGCCTACCACCCAGGAGGAAACCGTGCCATTTGAAACTGAGTAGAACACTCAGAGTGGGAGAAACTGCATGCCTCCCTGAGCACAACCCCCTCCTTCAGCGGTCCCCTGACCACAAACCTGGACCCTCTCATGCCACCGGACCTCTGCCCTCAATTCATCCCCCTGGGATCCCTTCTCAGTGCCAGCAAATTGGGCCTGCCATGCCCCTGACCCTAACCTTAAGCCTAGGTTGCATTTTCAGTCTTCATCCCCAGAGGCTGGTCCCCCAATTCCTCCATATTTGGACCCCTGAGCCACAACCCAGTGCTCTGTCTGCCACCCGGGAGGAAACCGTTCTGTTTGGAGCTGCACAGAACCATCGGAATGGGAGAAATCTTCATGCTCCCTGAAGCCACCTCCACCTTCGGCCACCCCCCAGGCACAAACCCAGATCGTAATGCACCACCTGACCATGGCCCTCAACTCAGTACCCCAGACATCTAGCCTCGGCACCAGCAGATCAGGCCAGCCATGCCCCTGTGCTCTTTTCCAAGCCCTAGGTTGTGTTTTCAGTCTTCTGTCCTCTGATGATTGACACCAAAGCTCCGCTGATGGGTTACACCTGAACTATACCAGAATATTTCTTGGCCCCCTGAGGCTATCCCACTTTCAGCACCCCCCGTTCACACCTGGATCTTAACACTCACACTGACCCACGTCCTCAACTCTGCTCCCCAGGTCACTCCTCTCAGGGTGGCCTATTGAGACTGACATGACCCTCAGCCCTAACCAAAACTTAGGTACATTTTCTGTCTTGTGTCCCAAGAATACAGGTACCAAAGCCCCACATATGTGGGACCCCTGAGAAATGCCAGAGGACTCTGTCTTCAACCCAGAAGGAAACAGTAGAATTGGAACTCTGCCAAGGACTGAGAGCAGGAGAAATCTGCCTTTCCCCCCATGGCCACCAACCCGGAGCCTGACTCAGACTGACCCATGTTCTCTACTCAGTCCCCGTGAGAGCTCTGCACAGCACCAGCAAATCAGGCCTGTCATGTTGCTGGGACCTAGCCCCAACCCTAGGTTGGGGTTTCATGCTCTGTCCCCAGAGGACTGGCACCCAAGTCCCACGGATGGGGACCCCTGAGCAATATTTGAGATCTCTGCCTGCCACCCAGAAGGAAACCATACCATTTGGGACTCTGCAAAGGATTCTGAGCAGGAGAAATCTGCCACGCACCACTGAGTTCACCCAGAGTCAGCAGCTGGACACAAACCTGAACCTGACACTTACTCTATCCATCCCTCTGTACTCAGCCCTCTGGATAGCTTGCCACACCACCATCAGATTGGGCCTGCCATGCTCCTAACCCCTAACTGAAGCTTAGTTTGTGTTCTGAGCATTCAATTCCTAGGGGTCTGGCTCCCTACCCCACGGACTGGGGTCACCTTAGCCATACCACAGGACTCATCCTAACACACAGGAGGAAAGCGTGCCATGTAGACCTCTAGAAAGTATTCAAAGCAGGATTAAAATGCCTGCCCATCTGAGCCTATACCAGCAAACCCCCAATTTCAGTGGCCTCTAGGTCACAAACCCTGTGCCTGACCAGAAACAGAACACTCATCCTTCATTCCAGCCTCTAGGAACCACACACACTGTCAGCTGTTTGGGCCTGCAATGTCCTTCGGCCCTAACTCTATCCCTAGCTTGGGTTCTCATGTCTCCGTCCCCTAAGGGTGGGCTCCAAAGCCCTAGGATTTGGGGATGCCTGAGCAATACCACAGGACTCAGCCTCACACCCAGATGGAAATCTTTCCATAATGGACTCCAGTAAGTATATAGGTCAGTATAAATATGAAGGCCCATCTGGTTCCATCGTCGTGGCTCGTTTTCCGGGTGGCCGCGACATGCCCCGAGCGAGAAAGGGCCCTGCTCCACGCGGAACTGGGCGCTGACCAGGGCTGCCCAACGCCGGCCAATTCTCACGAGCGTTCTGCCCAAATCGATCCCGATTTGGCAGAACGCTCGTGAGAATTGGCCGGAAAACGCCCGGCGAACACACTTTGGGCAACACAGGGCCGCAGGGCGGCCCCCCCCCCCCGGGGCCCTGTCCGGGATCGCGTGTCGTCGCGTTCCGGCACCGCCAGGAGGAGCACCGGGAGGCGTGCCGCGGGGAGGCCGACGCCTCCCGCTCCTCAGCCTCCGGGGGTCCCCTCCCTGGCGCCGGCAGCTGGGGCCGGGCCAGCCCCGAAAGCCGGGACCGGGCCCGGGCCTGCTTGCTCAGCCTTCCGTTGCCAGGGGCCTGAGCCTGGGGGCCTCCTCATGGGGAACCCTGAGTCCCGCGCCACGAGTCCCCCGACCGTCCCGGCCACAACGGCACCTTTCGCGGCTTCGTCCTAGCCGCGGAGTGAGAGACCAGACCGTTTCCCCACAGAGGCCAGCCCCCTCCAGGGGCGCCCCGGCCGCCCGCCACGGCGGAGGCGGACGCCCGGCCACGGCGCCTCCATCCACTCTGCTCGGGGAAAACTCCCCGGGGCCGCGGCTGCCGGACGCGCCCCATCGTCACGGCTCGTTTTCCGGGTGGCCGCGACATGCCCCGAGCGAGAAAGGGCCCTGCTCCACGCGGAACTGGGCGCTGACCAGGGCTGCCCAACGCCGGCCAATTCTCACGAGCGTTCTGCCCAAATCGATCCCGATTTGGGCAGAACGCTCGTGAGAATTGGCCGGAAAACGCCCGGCGAACACACTTCGGGCACCACAGGGCCGCAGGGCGGCCCCCCCCGGGGCCCTGTCCGGGATCGCGTGTCGTCGCGTTCCGGCACCGCCAGGAGGAGCTCCGGGAGGCTGCTCACCTGCATAGAACACCCAGAGCTCATCACAACAAGTACTCTCCCTAATAGCTGTCACCCACTTAACCCTTCGCCCCACACCCCTGCCCCCTAGCAACCCTCGATTTTGCTCTAGGTTAGAGTCTGTTTCCTCATTGGCCTTTCTCCCCTCACTATGTTCATCTGTTTTCTTTCTGAAATTCCATAGAGGTCAAGATATAGGCTATTGGTCTTTTCTTACTGATTTTACTTAGCTAAATCCACTGTAGATCCATCCACATCCTTGCAGATGGTAAGATTTCATCCTTTTTGAACCTGGATCCTATTCCATTAAGAAGATGTGGGAGAATGAATACACATACACACACACACACACACATATGATATATACGAGTGATATATATATATATATATATATATATATATATATATATCACTCATCAGTGAATGGACATTTGGTCTCCCTCCATTGTTTTACAATGGTTGAAAATGCTGCTGTAAATATCACGGTGCTTATACCCCACTGAATGTGCATTTTTGTGCCCTTTAGGGAAATAACTAGGAGGACAATTGCTGGATCCTACTGTTGTTCAGTTCTTAGCTTTTGGAGGACAGACTGTATTCTTTCCAAGAGTGGCTGCAACAACATGCAGGCCCACCAACAATGTAGGAGGGTCCCGGTTTTGGGTTTTGTTTTTTTTTTTTTTTTAGATTTTATTTATTTATTTGACAGAGGTCACAAGTAGGCAGAGAGGCAGGCAGAGAGAGAGGACGAAGCAGACTCCCCGCTGAGCAGAGAGCCCAATGCGGGGCTCGATCTCAGGACCCTGAGACCATGACCTGAGCCGAAGGCAGTGGCTTAACCCACTGAGCCACACAGGTGCCCCCGAGGGTTCCACTTTAAACAGAACATTCCCTGCCAGCAATTTCCTAAGGAGGAAATATAAAACCTGTGGGAAACCCTGACTCACTGAGCATCAGGAAAGCAGCCACAGAAATTCAGCCCAGGGTTCCTGACACCAAGTCCCTTGAAGCCAACAGAGTGCCTTTATCCAGGGAAATTCCCAAAGACTCTCCTTCTGACTTCACTACCCATGAAACTGCAGAGAAAATACAGCATGTCCAACCATATATAGCCGTTTGAGTGAACCTAGGAAGACAAGCATCCCTTTTAAATTGTCCAAGACTCCTTGGAATCATTTTGAATTTTCCCTCTGCCCTCATTGGAACTCTTTGGATTCAAAGACGAATCCATTAGGATACATCACCTTGGACAAAGAAGAAGCCATCATCCAAGTCTCTATCTGACCACAAACAGCCACCTCACTCTAGATGCCAGCCGTTCCACCAGAGTCTAGGCCCAGTGGAGTAAACACTGTTCGGTGAAGGAATACTTTCTATGTTCAAAAGGCACACCAAGTCAATCTCACCTTCCCTTTCGAATCCAAGGGATTTCCTAGGAAAGAGATGTTCCAAATACCTTTGTAAGCCAGAAATAAACAGAAAATGAGATCCCTGCCAGGTGCTCCCTGCAGAGAAACTCAGGAGCTCTGGCACCCACACGAGATTGCTTACAGCTGGTTCAGGGTGCCATTTGTGAGCTCCACTGGAGACAAGAGAAAAGCCCAGGAAATTTGGGGTGAAAGGGAATTTTTACCTGCCATCCTGGCATGGATGTGACATTGCCACCCACAGGCCTGCTGTTTTCTCTGAACACTGACGTCCTGGGACAAGCTGCATGACTGACTCAGACGCTGACTTCCAAACTTCAGGTCTCATGGAGCCAGAGTGAAGAAGGGTTGTCAGGTGCAGATAAGCAGGCGTCTCCCACCTAAAGCCTGCACATCTGCTCTGATTCCTGGGAGAAGGAGAGACACAGGCTTGTTTCTTAACTGGTCATTCACTTCCCTCTCAAGCTGGTCAATGCCCTTGTCCTTTTTGGAGAAACAAACATACTTTTCCAAACAAACACTCAGCTCCTCGGTTCCAAATGCACCATGAGTCGGGTTTGGTTCCCCTGGCTCCAGAGCCCAACTGGGAGGACCCTCCTGAACCATCCTGACAGCACATTACCAGCAAACCTGGGGAAAGAGGGCACAATGCTGAGTGGGGGACAGGCTCCATCAATTCTTACCACCACCCTTGAGCCTGGAGAAACAGAGACTATACAGCTCACCACTCCATCCTGTAAAAATAAGCTGTAGTGCCTCACGTTTCAGGGTCTCTCACCGGGCACCTCCGCCCTGCCTTCAGAGCCAGCAAGCTGCACTGACTCCTCTTCAGGTGTGTTTCCCATGGCAGCTCGCCGCTGCCTCCAGTGGTGGCAAGCAGCATCGCCATGCCTTCCAGGGTATCTCACACCACGGCTCACCACTCCCTCCAGTGGAGTGAACTGGCACTGCCGGGCCTTCCATAGACTCATTTTTTTTTTTATTTGTTTATTTACAGCATAACAGTGTTCATTGTTTTGGCATCACACCCAGTGCTCCATGCAGTACGTGCCCTCCCTATTAACCACCACCTGATTCCTCAAACTCCCACCCCACCCTGCCCCTCCAAAACCCTCTGGTTGTTTTTCAGAGTCCATAGTCTCTCATGGTTCATCTCCCCTTCCAGTTTCTCTCAACTCCCTCTCCTCTCCATCTCCCTATGTCCTCCGTGTTATTTGCTATGCTCCACAAATAAGGGAGACCATATGATACATGACTCTCTCTCTGCTTGACTTATTTCGCTCAGCATAATTTCTTCCAGTCCCGTCCATGTTGCTACAAAAGTTGGGTATTCATCCTTTCTGATGGAGGCATAATACTCCATTGCGTATATGGACCACATCTTCCTTATCCATTCATCCGTTGAAGGGCATCTTGGTTCTTTCCACAGTTTGGTGAGCATAGCCATTGCTACAATAAGCATTGGGGTACAGATGGCTCTTCTTTTCACTACATCTGTATCTTTGGGGTAAATACCCAGCAGTGCAATTGCAGGGTCATAGGGAAGCTCTATTCTTAATTTCTGGAGGAATCTCCACACTGTTCTCCAAAGTGGCTGCACCAACTTGCATTCCCACCAACAGTGTAAGAGGGTTCCCCTTTCTCCACATCCTCTCCAACACACGTTGTTTCCTGTCTTGCTCATTTTGGCCATTCTAACTGGTGTCAGGTGGTATCTCAATGTGGTTTTCATTTGAATCTCCCTGATGGCTAGTGATGATGAACATTTTTTCATGTGTCTGATAGCCATTTGTATGTCTTCGTTGGAGAAGTGTCTGTTCATATCTTCTGCCCATTTTTGGATATGATTCTCTGTTTTGTGTGTGTTGAGTTTGAGAAGTTCTTTATAGATCCTGGATATCAACCTTTTGTCTGTACTGTCATTTGCAAATATCTTCTCCCATTCCGTGGGTTGCCTTTTTGTTTGGTGGACTGTTTCCTTTGCTGTGCAGAAGCTTTTGATCTTGATGAAGTGCCAAAAGTTTATTTTCGCTTTTGTTTCCTTGGCCTTTGGAGACATATCTTGAAAGAAGTTGCTGTGGCTGATATCGAAGAGGTTACTGCCTATGTTCTCCTCTAGGATTCTGATGGATTCCTGTCTCATGATGAGGTCTTTTATCCATTTCGAGTGTAAGAGAATGGTTGAGTTTCATTATTCTACATATAGCTGTCCAGTTTTCCCAGCACCATTGATTGAAGAGACTGTCTTTTTTTCCATTGAATATTTTTTCCTGTTTTGTCGAACATTATTTCACCGTGGAGTTGAGGGTCCATATCTGGGCTCTCCACTCTGTTCCACTGGTCTATGTGTCTGTTTTTATGCCAGGGCCACGCTGTCTTGGTGATCGCAGCTTTGTAGTAAAGCTTAAAATCGGGTAACGTGATGCCGCCAGTTTTGTTTTTGTTTTTCAACATTGCCTTAGCAATTCGGGGTCTCTTCTGATTCCATACAAATTTTAGGATTATTGGCTCCAGCTCTTTGAAAACTACCGGTGGAATTTTGATCGGAATGGCATTAAAAGCATAGATAGCTCTAGGCAGTATAAACATTTTAACAATGTTTATTCTTCCAATCCAAGAGCATGGAATTGTCTTCCATCTTTTTGGGTCTTCTTCAATTTCTTTCATGAGTGTTCTGTAGTTCCTCGAGTACAGATCCTTTACCTCTTTGGTTAGGTTTATTCCCAGGTATCTTATGGTTCTTGGTGCTATAGTAAATGGAATCGATTCTCTAATTTCCCTTTCTGTATTTTCACTGTTAGTGTATAAGAAAGCCACTGATTTCTGTACATTGACTTTGTATCCTGCCACGTTACTGAATTGCTGTATGAGTCTAGTAGTTTGGGGGTGGAGTCTTTGGGGTTTTCCATATAAAAAATCATGTCATCTGCGAAGAGAGAGAGTTTGACTTCTTCCTTGCCAATTTGGATACCTTTTATTTCTCTTTGTTGTCTGATTGCCGTTGCTAGGACTTCTAATACTATGTTGAACAAGAGTGGTGAGAGTGGGCATCCAAGCCCATTAGAATAACGTCAGACCTTTTCACAGAGACCTGGCAAGCCAGGAAGGGCTGGCAAAATATATTCAGAGTACTAAATGAGAAGAACATGCAACCAAGAATACTCTATCCGGCAAGACTGACATTTAAAATGGATGGAGAGATAAAGAGTTTCCAAGACCAGCAAGGCTTAAAAGACTATGCAACCAGCAAGCCGACACTGCAGGAAATATTAAGGGGGGGGGTCCTATAAAAGAGAAAAAATCCCAAGAATATCATTGAACAGAAATATAGAAACAATCTACAGACAGAAAGACTTCAAAGGCAACATGACATGAATCAAAACCTATCTCTCAATAACCACTCTCAATGTGAATGGCCTAAATGCGCCCATAAAACGACACAGGGTTGCAGATTGGATAAAACGACAGGACCCATCCATATGTTGTCTACAAGAGACCCATTTTGAACCTAAGGATACACCCAGACTGAAAGTGAACGGATGGAGAAGCATCTTTCATGCCAATGGGCCTCAAAAGAAGGCCGGGGTAGCGATTTTCATATCAGATAAATTAGATTTTAAACTAAAGACTGTAGTCAGAGATACAGAAGGACACTCCATAATTCTTAAAGGGACTATCCGCCAAGATGATCTAACAATTGTGAATATCTATGCCCCCAATATGGGAGCACCCAATTCCATAAGAAAACTATTAATCAAGATAAAGAGTCATATTGATATGAATACAATAATAGTAGGAGATCTTCATACGCCTCTCTCAGAAATAGACAGATCATCGAAGCAGAAAATTAAAAAAGAAATAAGAGCATTGAATGAAACATTGGACCAGATGGACCTCATAGACATATACAGAACATTCCACCCTAAAACAACAGAATACTCATTCTTCTCAAGTGCACATGGAACCTTCTCCAGAATAGACCACATACTGCGTCACAAGGATTGAGGATGCCTGATACTCATGCTGGGAATCTGCCTGCCACGCAGGGCACCGCTGTGCTGTTTGGAGCTGCGCTGAACCCTCAGAGCTGGAGAAACTTCCATGCACCCCTGAAGTCACCCCCAGGTTATGCGAACGTCTGGACACACACCTAGAGGCTAAGGCCCCGTCTGACACCCGAGCTCAACTCAGCGCACCAGGGCACCTGCCTCTGCACTGGCATATCAGGTCTACCATGGCCCTAGGCCTTAACCCTATCCCTAATTTTGGTTTTCAGGTATCATCCCCAAGAGTCCTGACCCCAAGACCCCAAGATTAAAGAATCCTGAGTGACACCTCAGGACTCTGTCCACCATGCAGGAGGAAACCATGCTGTTTGGAGCTGTGTCGAATCCTCAGAGCGGGAGAAACCTGCACGGTTCACCCGAGGCTATCCCCCACCCTCTGCGCACTATTGGGCCACAAATGTGGAGGCTGGCACTCAGCCTGCCTACCACCCAGGAGGAAACCGTGCCATTTGAAACTGAGTAGAACACTCAGAGTGGGAGAAACTGCATGCCTCCCTGAGCACAACCCCCTCCTTCAGCGGTCCCCTGACCACAAACCTGGACCCTCTCATGCCACCGGACCTCTGCCCTCAATTCATCCCCCTGGGATCCCTTCTCAGTGCCAGCAAATTGGGCCTGCCATGCCCCTGACCCTAACCTTAAGCCTAGGTTGCATTTTCAGTCTTCATCCCCAGAGGCTGGTCCCCCAATTCCTCCATATTTGGACCCCTGAGCCACAACCCAGTGCTCTGTCTGCCACCCGGGAGGAAACCGTTCTGTTTGGAGCTGCACAGAACCATCGGAATGGGAGAAATCTTCATGCTCCCTGAAGCCACCTCCACCTTCGGCCACCCCCCAGGCACAAACCCAGATCGTAATGCACCACCTGACCATGGCCCTCAACTCAGTACCCCAGACATCTAGCCTCGGCACCAGCAGATCAGGCCAGCCATGCCCCTGTGCTCTTTTCCAAGCCCTAGGTTGTGTTTTCAGTCTTCTGTCCTCTGATGATTGACACCAAAGCTCCGCTGATGGGTTACACCTGAACTATACCAGAATATTTCTTGGCCCCCTGAGGCTATCCCACTTTCAGCACCCCCCGTTCACACCTGGATCTTAACACTCACACTGACCCACGTCCTCAACTCTGCTCCCCAGGTCACTCCTCTCAGGGTGGCCTATTGAGACTGACATGACCCTCAGCCCTAACCAAAACTTAGGTACATTTTCTGTCTTGTGTCCCAAGAATACAGGTACCAAAGCCCCACATATGTGGGACCCCTGAGAAATGCCAGAGGACTCTGTCTTCAACCCAGAAGGAAACAGTAGAATTGGAACTCTGCCAAGGACTGAGAGCAGGAGAAATCTGCCTTTCCCCCCATGGCCACCAACCCGGAGCCTGACTCAGACTGACCCATGTTCTCTACTCAGTCCCCGTGAGAGCTCTGCACAGCACCAGCAAATCAGGCCTGTCATGTTGCTGGGACCTAGCCCCAACCCTAGGTTGGGGTTTCATGCTCTGTCCCCAGAGGACTGGCACCCAAGTCCCACGGATGGGGACCCCTGAGCAATATTTGAGATCTCTGCCTGCCACCCAGAAGGAAACCATACCATTTGGGACTCTGCAAAGGATTCTGAGCAGGAGAAATCTGCCACGCACCACTGAGTTCACCCAGAGTCAGCAGCTGGACACAAACCTGAACCTGACACTTACTCTATCCATCCCTCTGTACTCAGCCCTCTGGATAGCTTGCCACACCACCATCAGATTGGGCCTGCCATGCTCCTAACCCCTAACTGAAGCTTAGTTTGTGTTCTGAGCATTCAATTCCTAGGGGTCTGGCTCCCTACCCCACGGACTGGGGTCACCTTAGCCATACCACAGGACTCATCCTAACAGACAGGAGGAAAGCGTGCCATGTAGACCTCTAGAAAGTATTCAAAGCAGGATTAAAATGCCTGCCCATCTGAGCCTATACCAGCAAACCCCCAATTTCAGTGGCCTCTAGGTCACAAACCCTGTGCCTGACCAGAAACAGAACACTCATCCTTAATTCCAGCCTCTAGGAACCACACACACTGTCAGCTGTTTGGGCCTGCAATGTCCTTCGGCCCTAACTCTATCCCTAGCTTGGGTTCTCATGTCTCCGTCCCCTAAGGGTGGGCTCCAAAGCCCTAGGATTTGGGGATGCCTGAGCAATACCACAGGACTCAGCCTCACACCCAGATGGAAATCTTTCCATAATGGACTCCAGTAAGTATATAGGTCAGTATAAATATGAAGGCCCATCTGGTTCCATCGTCGTGGCTCGTTTTCCGGGTGGCCGCGACATGCCCCGAGCGAGAAAGGGCCCTGCTCCACGCGGAACTGGGCGCTGACCAGGGCTGCCCAACGCCGGCCAATTCTCACGAGCGTTCTGCCCAAATCGATCCCGATTTGGCAGAACGCTCGTGAGAATTGGCCGGAAAACGCCCGGCGAACACACTTTGGGCAACACAGGGCCGCAGGGCGGCCCCCCCCCCCCGGGGCCCTGTCCGGGATCGCGTGTCGTCGCGTTCCGGCACCGCCAGGAGGAGCACCGGGAGGCGTGCCGCGGGGAGGCCGACGCCTCCCGCTCCTCAGCCTCCGGGGGTCCCCTCCCTGGCGCCGGCAGCTGGGGCCGGGCCAGCCCCGAAAGCCGGGACCGGGCCCGGGCCTGCTTGCTCAGCCTTCCGTTGCCAGGGGCCTGAGCCTGGGGGCCTCCTCATGGGGAACCCTGAGTCCCGCGCCACGAGTCCCCCGACCGTCCCGGCCACAACGGCACCTTTCGCGGCTTCGTCCTAGCCGCGGAGTGAGAGACCAGACCGTTTCCCCACAGAGGCCAGCCCCCTCCAGGGGCGCCCCGGCCGCCCGCCACGGCGGAGGCGGACGCCCGGCCACGGCGCCTCCATCCACTCTGCTCGGGGAAAACTCCCCGGGGCCGCGGCTGCCGGACGCGCCCCATCGTCACGGCTCGTTTTCCGGGTGGCCGCGACATGCCCCGAGCGAGAAAGGGCCCTGCTCCACGCGGAACTGGGCGCTGACCAGGGCTGCCCAACGCCGGCCAATTCTCACGAGCGTTCTGCCCAAATCGATCCCGATTTGGGCAGAACGCTCGTGAGAATTGGCCGGAAAACGCCCGGCGAACACACTTCGGGCACCACAGGGCCGCAGGGCGGCCCCCCCCGGGGCCCTGTCCGGGATCGCGTGTCGTCGCGTTCCGGCACCGCCAGGAGGAGCTCCGGGAGGCTGCTCACCTGCATAGAACACCCAGAGCTCATCACAACAAGTACTCTCCCTAATAGCTGTCACCCACTTAACCCTTCGCCCCACACCCCTGCCCCCTAGCAACCCTCGATTTTGCTCTAGGTTAGAGTCTGTTTCCTCATTGGCCTTTCTCCCCTCACTATGTTCATCTGTTTTCTTTCTGAAATTCCATAGAGGTCAAGATATAGGCTATTGGTCTTTTCTTACTGATTTTACTTAGCTAAATCCACTGTAGATCCATCCACATCCTTGCAGATGGTAAGATTTCATCCTTTTTGAACCTGGATCCTATTCCATTAAGAAGATGTGGGAGAATGAATACACATACACACACACACACACACATATGATATATACGAGTGATATATATATATATATGTATATATATATATATATATATATCACTCATCAGTGAATGGACATTTGGTCTCCCTCCATTGTTTTACAATGGTTGAAAATGCTGCTGTAAATATCACGGTGCTTATACCCCACTGAATGTGCATTTTTGTGCCCTTTAGGGAAATAACTAGGAGGACAATTGCTGGATCCTACTGTTGTTCAGTTCTTAGCTTTTGGAGGACAGACTGTATTCTTTCCAAGAGTGGCTGCAACAACACGCAGGCCCACCAACAATGTAGGAGGGTCCCGGTTTTGGGTTTTGTTTTTTTTTTTTTTTTAGATTTTATTTATTTATTTGACAGAGGTCACAAGTAGGCAGAGAGGCAGGCAGAGAGAGAGGACGAAGCAGACTCCCCGCTGAGCAGAGAGCCCAATGCGGGGCTCGATCTCAGGACCCTGAGACCATGACCTGAGCCGAAGGCAGTGGCTTAACCCACTGAGCCACACAGGTGCCCCCGAGGGTTCCACTTTAAACAGAACATTCCCTGCCAGCAATTTCCTAAGGAGGAAATATAAAACCTGTGGGAAACCCTGACTCACTGAGCATCAGGAAAGCAGCCACAGAAATTCAGCCCAGGGTTCCTGACACCAAGTCCCTTGAAGCCAACAGAGTGCCTTTATCCAGGGAAATTCCCAAAGACTCTCCTTCTGACTTCACTACCCATGAAACTGCAGAGAAAATACAGCATGTCCAACCATATATAGCCGTTTGAGTGAACCTAGGAAGACAAGCATCCCTTTTAAATTGTCCAAGACTCCTTGGAATCATTTTGAATTTTCCCTCTGCCCTCATTGGAACTCTTTGGATTCAAAGACGAATCCATTAGGATACATCACCTTGGACAAAGAAGAAGCCATCATCCAAGTCTCTATCTGACCACAAACAGCCACCTCACTCTAGATGCCAGCCGTTCCACCAGAGTCTAGGCCCAGTGGAGTAAACACTGTTCGGTGAAGGAATACTTTCTATGTTCAAAAGGCACACCAAGTCAATCTCACCTTCCCTTTCGAATCCAAGGGATTTCCTAGGAAAGAGATGTTCCAAATACCTTTGTAAGCCAGAAATAAACAGAAAATGAGATCCCTGCCAGGTGCTCCCTGCAGAGAAACTCAGGAGCTCTGGCACCCACACGAGATTGCTTACAGCTGGTTCAGGGTGCCATTTGTGAGCTCCACTGGAGACAAGAGAAAAGCCCAGGAAATTTGGGGTGAAAGGGAATTTTTACCTGCCATCCTGGCATGGATGTGACATTGCCACCCACAGGCCTGCTGTTTTCTCTGAACACTGACGTCCTGGGACAAGCTGCATGACTGACTCAGACGCTGACTTCCAAACTTCAGGTCTCATGGAGCCAGAGTGAAGAAGGGTTGTCAGGTGCAGATAAGCAGGCGTCTCCCACCTAAAGCCTGCACATCTGCTCTGATTCCTGGGAGAAGGAGAGACACAGGCTTGTTTCTTAACTGGTCATTCACTTCCCTCTCAAGCTGGTCAATGCCCTTGTCCTTTTTGGAGAAACAAACATACTTTTCCAAACAAACACTCAGCTCCTCGGTTCCAAATGCACCATGAGTCGGGTTTGGTTCCCCTGGCTCCAGAGCCCAACTGGGAGGACCCTCCTGAACCATCCTGACAGCACATTACCAGCAAACCTGGGGAAAGAGGGCACAATGCTGAGTGGGGGACAGGCTCCATCAATTCTTACCACCACCCTTGAGCCTGGAGAAACAGAGACTATACAGCTCACCACTCCATCCTGTAAAAATAAGCTGTAGTGCCTCACGTTTCAGGGTCTCTCACCGGGCACCTCCGCCCTGCCTTCAGAGCCAGCAAGCTGCACTGACTCCTCTTCAGGTGTGTTTCCCATGGCAGCTCGCCGCTGCCTCCAGTGGTGGCAAGCAGCATCGCCATGCCTTCCAGGGTATCTCACACCACGGCTCACCACTCCCTCCAGTGGAGTGAACTGGCACTGCCGGGCCTTCCATAGACTCATTTTTTTTTTATTTGTTTATTTACAGCATAACAGTGTTCATTGTTTTGGCATCACACCCAGTGCTCCATGCAGTACGTGCCCTCCCTATTAACCACCACCTGATTCCTCAAACTCCCACCCCACCCTGCCCCTCCAAAACCCTCTGGTTGTTTTTCAGAGTCCATAGTCTCTCATGGTTCATCTCCCCTTCCAGTTTCTCTCAACTCCCTCTCCTCTCCATCTCCCTATGTCCTCCGTGTTATTTGCTATGCTCCACAAATAAGGGAGACCATATGATACATGACTCTCTCTCTGCTTGACTTATTTCGCTCAGCATAATTTCTTCCAGTCCCGTCCATGTTGCTACAAAAGTTGGGTATTCATCCTTTCTGATGGAGGCATAATACTCCATTGCGTATATGGACCACATCTTCCTTATCCATTCATCCGTTGAAGGGCATCTTGGTTCTTTCCACAGTTTGGTGAGCATAGCCATTGCTACAATAAGCATTGGGGTACAGATGGCTCTTCTTTTCACTACATCTGTATCTTTGGGGTAAATACCCAGCAGTGCAATTGCAGGGTCATAGGGAAGCTCTATTCTTAATTTCTGGAGGAATCTCCACACTGTTCTCCAAAGTGGCTGCACCAACTTGCATTCCCACCAACAGTGTAAGAGGGTTCCCCTTTCTCCACATCCTCTCCAACACACGTTGTTTCCTGTCTTGCTCATTTTGGCCATTCTAACTGGTGTCAGGTGGTATCTCAATGTGGTTTTCATTTGAATCTCCCTGATGGCTAGTGATGATGAACATTTTTTCATGTGTCTGATAGCCATTTGTATGTCTTCGTTGGAGAAGTGTCTGTTCATATCTTCTGCCCATTTTTGGATATGATTCTCTGTTTTGTGTGTGTTGAGTTTGAGAAGTTCTTTATAGATCCTGGATATCAACCTTTTGTCTGTACTGTCATTTGCAAATATCTTCTCCCATTCCGTGGGTTGCCTTTTTGTTTGGTGGACTGTTTCCTTTGCTGTGCAGAAGCTTTTGATCTTGATGAAGTGCCAAAAGTTTATTTTCGCTTTTGTTTCCTTGGCCTTTGGAGACATATCTTGAAAGAAGTTGCTGTGGCTGATATCGAAGAGGTTACTGCCTATGTTCTCCTCTAGGATTCTGATGGATTCCTGTCTCATGATGAGGTCTTTTATCCATTTCGAGTGTAAGAGAATGGTTGAGTTTCATTATTCTACATATAGCTGTCCAGTTTTCCCAGCACCATTGATTGAAGAGACTGTCTTTTTTTCCATTGAATATTTTTTCCTGTTTTGTCGAACATTATTTCACCGTGGAGTTGAGGGTCCATATCTGGGCTCTCCACTCTGTTCCACTGGTCTATGTGTCTGTTTTTATGCCAGGGCCACGCTGTCTTGGTGATCGCAGCTTTGTAGTAAAGCTTAAAATCGGGTAACGTGATGCCGCCAGTTTTGTTTTTGTTTTTCAACATTGCCTTAGCAATTCGGGGTCTCTTCTGATTCCATACAAATTTTAGGATTATTTGCTCCAGCTCTTTGAAAACTACCGGTGGAATTTTGATCGGAATGGCATTAAAAGCATAGATTGCTCTAGGCAGTATAAACATTTTAACAATGTTTATTCTTCCAATCCAAGAGCATGGAATTGTCTTCCATCTTTTTGGGTCTTCTTCAATTTCTTTCATGAGTGTTCTGTAGTTCCTCGAGTACAGATCCTTTACCTCTTTGGTTAGGTTTATTCCCAGGTATCTTATGGTTCTTGGTGCTATAGTAAATGGAATCGATTCTCTAATTTCCCTTTCTGTATTTTCACTGTTAGTGTATAAGAAAGCCACTGATTTCTGTACATTGACTTTGTATCCTGCCACGTTACTGAATTGCTGTATGAGTCTAGTAGTTTGGGGGTGGAGTCTTTGGGGTTTTCCATATAAAAAATCATGTCATCTGCGAAGAGAGAGAGTTTGACTTCTTCCTTGCCAATTTGGATACCTTTTATTTCTCTTTGTTGTCTGATTGCCGTTGCTAGGACTTCTAATACTATGTTGAACAAGAGTGGTGAGAGTGGGCATCCAAGCCCATTAGAATAACGTCAGACCTTTTCACAGAGACCTGGCAAGACAGGAAGGGCTGGCAAAATATATTCAGAGTACTAAATGAGAAGAACATGCAGCCAAGAATACTCTATCCGGCAAGACTGACATTTAAAATGGATGGAGAGATAAAGAGTTTCCAAGACCAGCAAGGCTTAAAAGACTATGCAACCAGCAAGCCGACACTGCAGGAAATATTAAGGGGGGGGTCCTATAAAAGAGAAAAAATCCCAAGAATATCATTGAACAGAAATATAGAAACAATCTACAGACAGAAAGACTTCAAAGGCAACATGACATGAATCAAAACCTATCTCTCAATAACCACTCTCAATGTGAATGGCCTAAATGCGCCCATAAAACGACACAGGGTTGCAGATTGGATAAAACGACAGGACCCATCCATATGTTGTCTACAAGAGACCCATTTTGAACCTAAGGATACACCCAGACTGAAAGTGAACGGATGGAGAAGCATCTTTCATGCCAATGGGCCTCAAAAGAAGGCCGGGGTAGCGATTTTCATATCAGATAAATTAGATTTTAAACTAAAGACTGTAGTCAGAGATACAGAAGGACACTCCATAATTCTTAAAGGGACTATCCGCCAAGATGATCTAACAATTGTGAATATCTATGCCCCCAATATGGGAGCACCCAATTCCATAAGAAAACTATTAATCAAGATAAAGAGTCATATTGATATGAATACAATAATAGTAGGAGATATTCATACGCCTCTCTCAGAAATAGACAGATCATCGAAGCAGAAAATTAAAAAAGAAATAAGAGCATTGAATGAAACATTGGACCAGATGGACCTCATAGACATATACAGAACATTCCACCCTAAAACAACAGAATACTCATTCTTCTCAAGTGCACATGGAACCTTCTCCAGAATAGACCACATACTGCGTCACAAGGATTGAGGATGCCTGATACTCATGCTGGGAATCTGCCTGCCACGCAGGGCACCGCTGTGCTGTTTGGAGCTGCGCTGAACCCTCAGAGCTGGAGAAACTTCCATGCACCCCTGAAGTCACCCCCAGGTTATGCGAACATCTGGACACACACCTAGAGGCTAAGGCCCCGTCTGACACCCGAGCTCAACTCAGCGCACCAGGGCACCTGCCTCTGCACTGGCATATCAGGTCTACCATGGCCCTAGGCCTTAACCCTATCCCTAATTTTGGTTTTCAGGTATCATCCCCAAGAGTCCTGACCCCAAGACCCCAAGATTAAAGAATCCTGAGTGACACCTCAGGACTCTGTCCACCATGCAGGAGGAAACCATGCTGTTTGGAGCTGTGTCGAATCCTCAGAGCGGGAGAAACCTGCACGGTTCACCCGAGGCTATCCCCCACCCTCTGCGCACTATTGGGCCACAAATGTGGAGGCTGGCACTCAGCCTGCCTACCACCCAGGAGGAAACCGTGCCATTTGAAACTGAGTAGAACACTCAGAGTGGGAGAAACTGCATGCCTCCCTGAGCACAACCCCCTCCTTCAGCGGTCCCCTGACCACAAACCTGGACCCTCTCATGCCACCGGACCTCTGCCCTCAATTCATCCCCCTGGGATCCCTTCTCAGTGCCAGCAAATTGGGCCTGCCATGCCCCTGACCCTAACCTTAAGCCTAGGTTGCATTTTCAGTCTTCATCCCCAGAGGCTGGTCCCCCAATTCCTCCATATTTGGACCCCTGAGCCACAACCCAGTGCTCTGTCTGCCACCCGGGAGGAAACCGTTCTGTTTGGAGCTGCACAGAACCATCGGAATGGGAGAAATCTTCATGCTCCCTGAAGCCACCTCCACCTTCGGCCACCCCCCAGGCACAAACCCAGATCGTAATGCACCACCTGACCATGGCCCTCAACTCAGTACCCCAGACATCTAGCCTCGGCACCAGCAGATCAGGCCAGCCATGCCCCTGTGCTCTTTTCCAAGCCCTAGGTTGTGTTTTCAGTCTTCTGTCCTCTGATGATTGACACCAAAGCTCCGCTGATGGGTTACACCTGAACTATACCAGAATATTTCTTGGCCCCCTGAGGCTATCCCACTTTCAGCACCCCCCGTTCACACCTGGATCTTAACACTCACACTGACCCACGTCCTCAACTCTGCTCCCCAGGTCACTCCTCTCAGGGTGGCCTATTGAGACTGACATGACCCTCAGCCCTAACCAAAACTTAGGTACATTTTCTGTCTTGTGTCCCAAGAATACAGGTACCAAAGCCCCACATATGTGGGACCCCTGAGAAATGCCAGAGGACTCTGTCTTCAACCCAGAAGGAAACAGTAGAATTGGAACTCTGCCAAGGACTGAGAGCAGGAGAAATCTGCCTTTCCCCCCATGGCCACCAACCCGGAGCCTGACTCAGACTGACCCATGTTCTCTACTCAGTCCCCGTGAGAGCTCTGCACAGCACCAGCAAATCAGGCCTGTCATGTTGCTGGGACCTAGCCCCAACCCTAGGTTGGGGTTTCATGCTCTGTCCCCAGAGGACTGGCACCCAAGTCCCACGGATGGGGACCCCTGAGCAATATTTGAGATCTCTGCCTGCCACCCAGAAGGAAACCATACCATTTGGGACTCTGCAAAGGATTCTGAGCAGGAGAAATCTGCCACGCACCACTGAGTTCACCCAGAGTCAGCAGCTGGACACAAACCTGAACCTGACACTTACTCTATCCATCCCTCTGTACTCAGCCCTCTGGATAGCTTGCCACACCACCATCAGATTGGGCCTGCCATGCTCCTAACCCCTAACTGAAGCTTAGTTTGTGTTCTGAGCATTCAATTCCTAGGGGTCTGGCTCCCTACCCCACGGACTGGGGTCACCTTAGCCATACCACAGGACTCATCCTAACAGACAGGAGGAAAGCGTGCCATGTAGACCTCTAGAAAGTATTCAAAGCAGGATTAAAATGCCTGCCCATCTGAGCCTATACCAGCAAACCCCCAATTTCAGTGGCCTCTAGGTCACAAACCCTGTGCCTGACCAGAAACAGAACACTCATCCTTAATTCCAGCCTCTAGGAACCACACACACTGTCAGCTGTTTGGGCCTGCAATGTCCTTCGGCCCTAACTCTATCCCTAGCTTGGGTTCTCATGTCTCCGTCCCCTAAGGGTGGGCTCCAAAGCCCTAGGATTTGGGGATGCCTGAGCAATACCACAGGACTCAGCCTCACACCCAGATGGAAATCTTTCCATAATGGACTCCAGTAAGTATATAGGTCAGTATAAATATGAAGGCCCATCTGGTTCCATCGTCGTGGCTCGTTTTCCGGGTGGCCGCGACATGCCCCGAGCGAGAAAGGGCCCTGCTCCACGCGGAACTGGGCGCTGACCAGGGCTGCCCAACGCCGGCCAATTCTCACGAGCGTTCTGCCCAAATCGATCCCGATTTGGCAGAACGCTCGTGAGAATTGGCCGGAAAACGCCCGGCGAACACACTTTGGGCAACACAGGGCCGCAGGGCGGCCCCCCCCCCCCGGGGCCCTGTCCGGGATCGCGTGTCGTCGCGTTCCGGCACCGCCAGGAGGAGCACCGGGAGGCGTGCCGCGGGGAGGCCGACGCCTCCCGCTCCTCAGCCTCCGGGGGTCCCCTCCCTGGCGCCGGCAGCTGGGGCCGGGCCAGCCCCGAAAGCCGGGACCGGGCCCGGGCCTGCTTGCTCAGCCTTCCGTTGCCAGGGGCCTGAGCCTGGGGGCCTCCTCATGGGGAACCCTGAGTCCCGCGCCACGAGTCCCCCGACCGTCCCGGCCACAACGGCACCTTTCGCGGCTTCGTCCTAGCCGCGGAGTGAGAGACCAGACCGTTTCCCCACAGAGGCCAGCCCCCTCCAGGGGCGCCCCGGCCGCCCGCCACGGCGGAGGCGGACGCCCGGCCACGGCGCCTCCATCCACTCTGCTCGGGGAAAACTCCCC